>NC_091216.1:4677164-4862164 GCF_040958095.1 Procambarus clarkii
TTTTTTAGGGCGATTGATGATGTCTATTCTAGTAAAAACAACATTACCAATCTTACCTTCAACCAGTTGAGTGATATCGTCGTGTTTACAGGACATATAGATGCTGATGTTACTCAAGGTCGGACTAAATCTAGTAATGTTGTGAGGAAGTCATTAGAAAGTTGTTGGAACTATACAAGCTTTGCTTAGGTGGTTGTTCCAGCTGTGAATGTCAGGCACACATAGTCAGCTCGGGGAACAAGAGGAGGCCTGGGTGGGCGTTCCCCTTGCTGTGTGGGTACCCTACCGCCCACTTCCACATTCTTCACACAGGTTTCCCCTTTTACTGTCATCATTGCCTACTATTTCCTCCCCATCAGCAGAGTCCGAACGCCTAGAATTTCTTCTCGCTCTCCGTGATTGTTCCAGTTGGCACCCACAGTCGCTATCCAAATTTACATCTAATTCTATTTCATCATTTGACTGCAACACATGATGGAAATAACCAACAGTTTTATACATCTTTGTATTAACCACAAGTAGTTACTAAAATCACTAACTTGTAGATTTGATCATTATCATGATTTATTTAAACATATTGCCAGATTCTTCCTAGTCAGAGTGACGACGTGAGGAACGTCAGGCAGTAACATGAATTCTTTCCACATTTAGTTGGATTTATAACAAGAGTCCAGTTTATCATTTCCTTTACTAAAAAGAGTTACTTACTAATAAGTTTAATTTTGTAGTATACTACTACTTACTGGAACTCCCTTATTTAGTTGATATCAAACATTCTAGAGGAAATTACTTTGATGTAAATGATTTTACTTTAATTTCCTCGATTGGCTGCACAACTTTAATAAACCAATTTATGTTACGAGAAATTCTATTTTATCACAGAAGAATTTAATGTCATATTAATACTCGTCATTACCTCTTCCTTCCTTAGTCAATTGCGATATATACATATCCATTTACTCTCGAGATGTCTATCGAGAGCCGCGCATGCGCATTGAGGAAGAGGAGGCAGACTAGAGAGCGTCACTATACACGAGAGAACAACAGAGCACTACGCGGACGCCATTGTCAGCGTGTAGCAGAGCTACGTTTTGATCCCATTTATTTCGCTCCCACGACCAGTAGAGCGGTGCCACGTTATCTGGCACAGTAGCCGTGTCCCAGACTAGCATATGAGCAATTCCAAAGTCATCGCCTTTCAAGCGGCAGGAGGAGGACGAAGAATTGCTCACGTCTCCACATCAACGGACACGCGGCTCGGCAGCTAGGTTTACCTTTTTGTTACTATGTGGCCACAATTAACATTTAGGCTAGTTATCGTTAGGCCGTAGAACAAACAAATAAATCCCGTACGTGTCTTGAGTAATTTTACAATCTGAATGGATGATTATTTTTATTATTTCTCTATAGAAGAAATTTACAGTGCTTGAATATAAATTGCACAGATATTAGCTGAAATTTCCTACAGTTATCCTCATGATTTAGGATTTATTTGTAATTACTTATTATGTAGAAGATTTCTACAATGTAATTGCCTTTCAGTACCAAGGCGACGCCAACCGAGGTGTTAGGCTTCCCACCGTTCCGTGCAACAATTTACCCTATGCAACACGTCGTCGGTGGAGCGTAGCAACTGATTACACCTCACTAGATTTACAGCTAAGCTGTCCCTTTTTTATCTGTAGCAATAACTCTGTAATTACAGTAGTGATTTCTAAAAGAGATCAATTATACTAACCCATTGATTTACTGATACTGTTCAACATTTCAGTAGTATATTGAGGAGCATTTACCTCCAATTAATATTATATAATCAACCTTTTTTACTATCATATTTTATTTACTCTGGTGAAGAACCAGCACCAGAATAATGCTAGGGATGTATTAATCTTTTAGCATGTAACCCCCCAATTTTGTTTAAGTTAATTTGATTCCATTTATATCAGAAACACAGTTTCACTAAGATCCATAGGACACTAGTTCTTGGGATCAGGTTTTCCATTGCTTTATTTTGTTTTCCACTTTTTCTCAAAAAGTGGTGGTCCTTCATAGCTATCGAAGTATATATTTAATTATTAGTTATTGGAGCCAGGTTTTCCCCCACAAAATTTTGGTCCTTAACGAACCGGATCAGTCACAACTAATATTAAATTCTATACCATTTCTCAGAGCCCAAAAGAAGATTTTGGTCTACTGAACCGGATGTACCATTAATCATTTATGGTCCAGTATATTCACCCAAATTACTGGCCCCACATAATTAACCATTTACTAACACTATTTATCATGTGTTATCATTATTAGGCTATTTACCAGTATATTTCATTATTTACGGCTGTCAGCAGACTGCCCATATTACAGCCTAAAACTTATTGATTATTATCAACATTTCTATTAATACTTTATGCATGAAGTAGTCTTAGTGTCATATATTTATAATTTTTTTCCTGTATTTCTAAGCACAAACCTATATATGAAAACCAAAAAATCCCCAAAAACATAGCACTATATCTATATTACTGCACCATTGCATATATGCCAACCTTTGATGAGGTAGGATATTTAGACTGTAATTGTACTAATGTTTGTACAAATGCAGCCTAAACCATTTAGTCATTCCTAGGTAGGAATTATTTAGTGAGTACTGTACTAGACAGTACTGGCATACATACATATTATTTAGATTGTGCTGACCCTGATTTAGGGTGGGATCCTCAAAACCCTTTTTGTGCTTTTAACATATTATTTCGCGTATTATTTTTTTGAGTACTGCCGAATGTTCACTGTTGGATCGAATGGTGATAATTGATGAGCTAGCCGGACGAAAATCCAATAGTGGCATTTGAGTACTACTCAAAATATTAGCTATCCATGGTTAGGTAGGTAAATTAACCTCTAAACGAGGTAATATTGTCTATTCAAATACATTAGGCTATTATATTGATATTGAACTCCATTGAATGAGCCAATATCCCAGTTACATCAGTAATAAATATTTACTATCAGACCAGCCGTTACCCAACAAGATGGAAGCGGCTGACAAAATGAAATGGACCCTTATCGGTCTGAAAGGTCACTTGACCCGAGAGATTACCAAGTGTCAAAATCTGTCACAACAGTCACCTGTTGACTACATTGAATTAGAGGACTTATTTCAAGTTGCTGAAGGTAAATTCAAGCATATTAAGCAACATATGAATCTGTACTTGAGAGAACTTTACAAAACTTCAATAGGTGAAACTGAACTTGAGGACATTGTAAATGATTTAGCCCAGTATGAAGATGATGTACAGATTAAACTTCAACCCTTTAAAAAGCAAATTGCTAAAAACAAATTAACAACAGCCTCTACTACACATCCAGATCCTGATGTCAAATTACCTCAGATCAATATACCCACATTCTCTGGTAACGAGAATGAGAGTTGGGATGATTTCTGGAGTAAATTCGTGGATGCAGTAGACTCTAAACCTAACATCCCTCAAACAACCAAGTTCACTTATTTACAAGGCTTGTTACGAAATGAAGCCTTGAAGGCAATCTCTAACATAACACTGACCAGTGATGGTTACGACCTAGCTGTTCAATTGCTTAAGAGCAACTACGATAACAAGGAAAGGACTATTACTATCTTAGTCCAAAAATTGCTGGACATCTGCTAATAATCCTACAGATTCTCTCCAAACTTTCAGACTAGAGCTAGAGTCTTTACTCAAGGCCTTAAGCCTTAAAGTCCAAATTCAGACTGCTGAATGGATGACAAAAGTATTTGTAAGGCGCAAATTATCAAAAGAAACTTTAGATAAATTGTGTACTATGTACAATAAAACCTCTCTGACCATGAATGAAATTACAGAAGGTTTACATACCCTAGTCGAAAGACAAAGAGCCAACCAAGATGGGAAGAGTGTTTCAAAGTTCTCTACTAACTCTCATCATAAACCCCAACGTACTGCAACTACTGTAGTAAAACCAGATTTCAATAAATCATCTCCGAAATGGAAATCTGGAAATATAGGTACATACACAGTGAACCCTATAAACCCTGTAGTGAGCACCACTCCTACGACTTCTCCTACAGTGAAAAGGTGTTTGTTCTGCAATAATGAACATCTTACTTATAAGTGTAGTACTTATCCAGACCATAACACCCGAATTCATCGTTTGCAAGAATTACACAGATGCACAAGGTGCACGGGTCCTCATGACCCCAATAGCTGTACTGTCTTCTTACGTATGTGCAACAAGTGCCACAAGGGTAGACACCATTATTCCTTGTGTGGTAGTGATGAATCAAGATCAACCAATCCTCATAAGAAGACTGCAAAATTTACTTCTGTACAGTATTGCAAGGTGCATCAAGACATAAGTGTACTTGCAACAGAGTCGAATAACACAACTACGTTACCAACAGCCCAATTAAAATTAATTACCAAGGGATCTAGAATTTCCACTCGTGGTCTCTTTGACCAAGGTTCGCAGAAAACCTTTTATTTCTCAACAGCTAGTTGATCAGTTGAAACTGAAGCCTATTGCTCGAGTGAATTTGAATATCTCTGGATTCCTAACCAATAGTGGATCTCGTGACTACCAGGTTGTTAAGGTCTTGGTACGTTAAGGAGGCTGCACCAGCTCAATTCCAGCCATAGTCGTTGACAAGATCCACTCAGATTTACATGTTACAGGTCTTGCTCAAACAGTCAAATTTCTTAAACGCAGCGGTATTAGGCTAGCGGATCATAAAATAAATAGACTGTCTTAACGATGAAGGTATTCTTATTGGAGCAGACTTTATTATACATTTATTACTGGATGCACCAGGCAACGAGGTGTAAACTTGTTACTGTCTGCGGGGGGTAAACTACTCACAGGACCGGTGTTGATCCAACAACATTCTAAATCTACTAGTAATCTACCAACTAATTCAATAGTGGCGTGACTAGGCCTAGAGCAGTCACCACTACATGACAGAGACAAACTGAGGATGATGAGTCCAATCCCCCTGTTCACAAATTATGGGATTTGGACACCTTAGGCATAGTCCCTGATCAACGCAGTCCAGACGACACATGGACGTATCAACAATATCTTGATACTGTGATTTTCCAAGATAATCAATATTGGGTGAGACTCCCGTGGAAGCTGAACCACCCACAGCTTCCAGTAAATTATTTTATTGCCTCAACCCAATTAAATTCTCAATTAGCAAGACTACGGAAGCAACCAGATAAATTGCATCTATATCATGCTTTAATACAGCAACAACTTGCTAACAAATTTATAGAAGTTGTTGAAGAAGACAACCATAAGACAGGCCATTATTTGCCACATCATGCTGTCCTGAAAGATTCAGTTACAACACCAATCAGGATTGTATTTAATTGTAGTGCCAAATTAAAGGCAGACAGCGTGTCACTAAATGATTGTCTACAAACTGGACTTAGCTTAACCCAAAGACTACAAGATGTCTTATTATGATTTCGCTCTGGTGTTTTTGCTTATACGGCAAACATTAGTAAGGCATTTTTAAGAGTAGGCTTACAAGAGACGGATCGTGATTTTACTAAATTTTTCTGGGTGAAAGATCCACAGGATCCTAACAGCTAAATCATTACTAATAGATTTGACTCCGTACTGTTTGGAGCGACATCTTCACTATTCTTACTCCAGGCTACTCTGGATACACATCTTAAGAAGTCAAATAGCCCCTACAAGACTGAGATTAGCAACAATTTATACGTTGACAATTTTCAAGGAACCACTAATGATGAGAATAAACTAGTGGAAATCTATCATGAGGCTAATCGTGAACTGTTGGGAGCGAACATGCACCTACAGTCGTGGGCCTCCAATAATAAACAATTCAACCAAATAATCGAGGAAGAATTTCCTGATATAAGGTACCTCACAAATTGAAAGTCTTAGGTAATGAGTGGAATACTTCCACAGACAAATTGAATATCAAGTCGGTGGATTTCAATCATTCACCTCTAACCATGAGAAAACTACTCTCCCATGTCAGCATGCCATTTGACCCTTTAGGCCTACTCAGTCCTATTCTAATTAAGGGTAAACTCCTTATGCAGTAGTGCTGGCAAAGGAATTTGAGGTGGGATGAAACGTTGCCGGAGGATCTCCAAGAAAAATGGCCGCAGTTGATTCCTGATTACAACCAACTTAGTATTCTACAGTTTCCCCGAAATTCCTTAGGACTAAATTTACCCACAAATTTACATGTATTCTGCGATGCTTCAGGCAAAGCGCATGGTTCAGTAGCCTATCTAGTTAATACTCAACAATCATTTTTGCTTACATCTAAGGCAAGGGTAGCCCCAATTAAAAGGAGGTCACTACCCCAAATGGAATTAACTGCCTTATTAGTAGGTGCAAGACTGGCTCATTGCCCGATCAAAACCCTCAGTAATGTTCACCTTGGTGAAATAGTAGTGTGGTCAGACAATGAGGCAGTATTGCAGTGGGTAAAAAACGACAACAACGAAACTCCCTATGTCAGCAATCGAGTAAGGGAAATTCGAGAACTGTCTGCTGGGTATAAAGTAAGACATGTCCCAACCAAGGACAATCCAGCTGACTATTTATCCAGAGGTTTGACTTTAAAGAAATTAGTTAAAACTGAGATGTGGTTTAATGGACCCCAATGGCTAGTTAGTGGTCAGTGGCCCCAACAGAAGCTGCAAGTCATTGTGACCAATGTCACTACCCCTGTTGTGGATCCAGAACCCCCTCGAACTTTAGCTATCAATCCTCATCGTTATTCCAATTTAAGTAAATTACTAAGAGTTACAGAAATGGTATTTAATTTCATCAACAAGATGGGGATCAAGTATCGATTTCCTAATTCCATCAAATATTGGGTCAAACAAGCTCAACAAGAGACTTATGGGAAGGAATATGAACATCTCCCCGAAAGGTTGAGTAAGTCTCTGGGTATCTGGCCTGACTCGGACAACTGTAACATTTTGAGATGCGGCGGACGTCTGCTTTACGCAGAAATAAATTTAGATACGAAGAATCCTATACTTCTTCCACGTCACCACATCATCACTAAACTCATAGTTTTACATTACCATGAGCATAATACATTGCATGGTGGAGTATTAGATACTCTTACTGAAATCAGACAACGTTTTTGGCTTCCCCAAGGTCGCCAAACTGTCAAATCTTTAATCAAGTCTTGTGTAATCTGCAAGAGATATGATGCTCGAGTGTGTCCTTATCCAGGTCCACCGCCCCTACCTAAGGAGCTAGTCGTCCATCTTCGTCCCTTTGAAACCACAGGTATCGACTATACAGGAGCACTAATTTTAACAGGCACACCGGACAAGATTCCAGTGAAAGCCTACATTTGCCTTTTCCCGTGTGCTACCACACGCGGAGTACATTTAGAAGTCACTTCTGACATGAGTGCAGAAGCCTTTCTGCAAGCCTTTCGCCGATTTGCTGCACGAAGATCTTGCCCAAAATTAATGATCTAAGATAATGGATCTAACTTCGTGGCAGGTGAAGCTTGCTTACAAGAAATATGGAACCATCCAGAAGTACACTCTGTGCTCAAACAGAGAGAATGCTATTGGAAATTTATTCCTCCGAGAGCACCATGGCACGGCGGTTATTACGAAAGAATGGTGGGAACTGTTAAGAATTGCCTAAGAAAAACCTTACACCGGCAGAAAATTAATCTCACTGAGTTACAGACCCTTGTCGTGGAAATTGAAGCACGAGTCAACAACAGACCTCTAACCTACTTAACAGATGATTTCTCCCAAAGAGAACCCCCTAAACCCCTCACATTTGATTCATTGTGGTCTTCTGAGCCCTCTTATATCTCTAAGAGACGAGGATCCAGCTGACCCTTCGTGTGTCAAAGCAAGTGACTTGGTGGAGAGTTATAAACACCTTTTAAGAGTAATAGAGAAATGGAATGAGGTCTGGACAGGTGAATATTTAACTTCTTTAAGAGAATATCATTATGGAGCTGCAAGCCCATACAATAAAGTTCAACTTAAACCAGGTGATCTTGTCCTAGTAGACAGTGATGGACCCAGGTCAGATTGGCCTATAGGTAAAATTGTTGACATCCATCCTGACTGCCATGGTGTATTACGAATTGTTAAAGTTCAGTGTCGAGGCACTACTACCTTGAAAACACTAGAAAAATTAGTACCTTTAGAGTTAGCAGAACACGAGTGTTCTACAGATATACCTGTAACCCAAGTTTCAGAGAACCATGATTCTACTCAACCGAGCACAAAACCATCAAGAGTCGCTGCTCAGAACTGCAAACAGAAACTTAAACAATATTTCGATTCTATTCAAGAGTAGATAACTTATCATATAAACTTGAGGTGACCACGCTGATGTAGTGATGAGTTGAAGTCACTAATTAGTTACGAGTCATAGTGACCATGGACAGTATCCTTACTGTATTGATGAGGTCTCCTTAATCTTAAATAAACCAATTATTCATAATTTATTTTTGTTAATGTCCTTCTGTTTCTTACAAAGGAATTATTCAATAATTTTCACTGTTTATTTACGTCCCCATGTTGACTTAGAGTCATCTACCACAGATTCGGGACATTCGTTAGGTGCGTACTAACCTACTAACCCATGGATATAACTTCAGGATAGAGAAACAAGTGTACTTTAGTACTAATACCTGAACTATGACCCGAGTTTTCTCTCCCCGGAGTTATGTTGGAAATAACCAACAGTTTTATACATCTTTGTATTAACCACAAGTAGTTACTAAAATCACTAACTTGTAGATTTGATCATTATCATGATTTATTTAGACATATTGCCAGATTCTTCCTAGTCAGAGTGATGACGTGAGGAACGACAGGCAGTAACATGAATTCTTTCCACATTTAGTTGGATTTATAACAAGAATCCAGTTTATCATTTCCTTTACTAAAAATAGTTACTTACTAATAAGTTTAATTTCGTAGTATACTACTACTTACTGGAATTCCCTTATTTAGTTGATATCAAACATTCTAGAGGAAATTACTTTGATGTAAATGATTTTACTTTAATTTCCTCGATTGGCTGCACAACTTTAATAAACCAATTTATGTTACGAGAAATTCTATTTTATCACAGAAGAATTTAATGTGATATTAATACTCGTCATTACCTCTTCCTTCCTTAGTCAATTGCGATATATACATATCCGTTTACGCTCGAGATGTCTATCGAGAGCCGCGCATGCGCAATGAGGAAGAGGAGGAAGACTAGAGAGCGTCACTAGACACGAGAGAACAAGAGAGCACGACGCGAACGCCATTGTCAGCGTGTAGCAGAGCTACGTTTTGATCCCATTTATTTTGCTCCCACGACCAGTAGAGCGGTGCCACATTATCTGGCACAGTAACCGTGTCCCAGACTAGCATATGAGCAATTCCAAAGTCATCGCCTTTCAAGCAGCAGCTGGAGGACGAAGAATTGCTCAAGTCTCCACATCAACGGACACGCGGCTCGGCAGCTAGGTTTACCTTTTTGTTACTATGTGGCCACAATTAACATTTAGGCTAGTTGTCGTTAGGCCGTAGAACAAACAAATAAATCCCGTACGTGTCTTGAGTAATTTTACAATCGGAATAGATGATTATTTTTATTATTTCTCTAGAGAAGAAATTTACAGTGCTAGAATATAAATTGCACGGATATTGGCTGAAATTTCCTACAGTTATCCTCATGATTTAGGATTTATTTGTAGTTACTTATTATGTAGAAGATTTCTACAATGTAATTGCCTTTCAGTACCAAGGCGACGCCAACCGAGGTGTTAGGCTTCCCACCGTTCCGTGCAACAATTTACCCTATGCAACACGTCGTCGGTGGAGCGTAGCAATTGATTACACCTCACTAGATTTACAGCTAAGCTGTCCCTTTTTTATCAGTAGCAATAACTCTGTAATTACAGTAGTGATTTCTGAAAAGAGATCAATTATACTAACCCATTGAATTACTGATACTGTTCAACATTTTAGTAGTATATTGAGGAGCATTTACCTCCAATTAATATTATATAATCAACCTTATTTACTTTCATATTTTATTTACTCTGGTGAAGAACCAGCACCAGAATAATGCTAGGGATGTATTAATCTTTTAGCATGTAACCCCACAATTTTGTGTAAGTTAATTTGACTCCATTTATATCAGAAATAGTGTCACTAAGATCCATAGGACACTAGTTCTTGGGATCTGTTTTTCCATTGCTTTATTTTGTTTTCCACTTTTTCTCAAAAAGTGGTGGTCCTTCAAAGCTATCGAAGTATATAATTATTAGTTATTGGAGCCAGGTTTTCCCCCACAACACACTTCGATCAGCAACATTTTCCTCACCGACTGATTTAGGTTCCATTGCTTGGAAATCACTTAGAATATCAAACATAGCAGAAAGTAGGTTGGTATGTCTGGTTGCCATGACACCGGGCCAGGCGGCGCAGGCTAGACGCCCAGGGGTCCACCACTCTTCCTGACTAGCACACTATCACACAAACATTGTCTTATTAAGTCACAGACACACACTACACCCAACTCTGGAGAACGTACTATGATTTACGTTCCATGTGACGACATTCGGGTGTAACTAAGTAGTTGCAGCGAACAATTGATCGGCCACGGACTCTAAAAAACGTCTCTCGAGAAATACACCTAACATCAGTTAGGTGTATTTGCCAATTAGAAAACGTCTCAACTCACCTAACTTCGGTAAAATCCAAACAATCCGAAGCGACTGGGACTTGGCAAGCCATTCATGCCCAAGGCAACATCTTGCACAAAATCGTCACCAATCACATTCCCAAAACAAATGGAGAATTCAGCCGCAAGTCTATCACAACCAGGAGCCATATGTCTTTTCAAGATACTAACCACATTCCAAATCTCACTTCCCTCTACCTCACGTGACAAAGCCTGGTTATCAACATGTGACAAGACCTGAGAGTAATAACTTAGAAAGACACCCTGCAATTCCCTTAGCCCTATCACATTCTTATAGTATTCCTTTATCTCCGCAAACGTACGAAAATACGCGATCCATATTGAATAAAACTGAACCTTTATATTTTGCGAGCGAGTTAACTGTGAGCGAGTTTCTCTTTCTGGAGCATAAACCGAGAAAACTGTTCCCCATTCACCCATTCCTCCACACCTGATCGAAATCATATCTCCTCCGCTATCTTATCACACAATCTAAAAAGATTTTTTGCACTTAGAAATCTCCGTAAACCTGACGAACTCGCAATTCACTTACAAGTAAATTTAATTTGTTGCAAGTGAGGCTAACATGAGTTGCAACAAATTCAATAGGACGAACTTTCTGCAGCCCTCGTCTTTGCCAGAGAAATAAACACTTTTTTATACACGTTCTTACACCAATTCTATCAGTTCAAAAGATAGGGAAACACCCGTTTCTTGTGCACCAATGACTCCCAGAGAACCCTAATCTAATGAACAACTTCCTCACACCGTAACAAACTACAGTTGAGTTTCCGCCACCTTCCCACTACTCGAACCTGACTCCAAACCTCTACCTTAGCAACAATCATACAATGATCTGAGAACTAAACTGGGATCATAATATGGGAGCTAACAACACACTGTCACCGATCCATATACGATCTATCGATCGGAGAACCAGAATTCAGAGTTACATCAAACACCAAACACTAGCCAATTTTTAAACAACTCCCAACAAAGGAACAAGAGTGGAAACCTTAATAACATCCCACATCTCAGGCACTCCTTGTGAACCAGATCCCCAAGCACTGGGGTCACATGCCCCTTCTGCAATACTACCTCCAAAGCATCACCAGACTCACAATGAGCCTCAGACTCAACCACACCCCACTCCCCACTGCATCACATCCCCACCAATAGGAACATACAACCGGTTCTGAACAATGTCGTCCACCTGGAAACCCGAGGCTTACAATGCCTCACCACCTCGTTCCATACACACCTGATCCTCTTCTTTACCATCAATACAAACATGGACACCTTGTCCTCCATCTTCCGTCGTTTCTGTACGTACGGCAAAGAACCCTCGAAGAATTTGCTGTCCAACATCAGGGTAGATTCCCCAGCAGGCGAATAGTTTGCCGACACCATCGCATGTGGGCCAGGAAAGCTGTCCACACTGCTCTCCATCTGAGGTGCAGGACACCACTGCTCCACGACCTTCTTCAATTCCGACACGCCTCCATCGTCCAGAAGATCTCCCACCGGATGCACCTCCACAGTCACAATATCTTGACCACATGTACCACCACATCTTGAGCTGTATGCACGACCTTGTTACCCCCATTACACACATCTGGCAGAACATCCACATCAAGGTCCTGGGCACAAGCTGGGGTAACACCTGCACCAGAACCTTCACTTATCACCATGCTACCAGTCTCCTCGTCCTCATTTGTGCGAGCACCAGCAGCACCGAATGGGGAAAAATCGGTCTTATGGAAGATGTTCAACCGGTTTGCTATCTCCAATTGATAGGTAGCAGCAAAGTGGCATCAAAACCCACACGTAAAATAAGTCCTAGACTGGCCGGCATTAGTTAATGGAGGCAATGACCAAACACAGATACAGAAGACAGTATTTTCTACTCCAGCACCAATCTCATGGTGTGGACACCGTTGAACAGTCCTTCACTTGGCCAGATGTAAACTTGTTCCACTTGACACTTCACCTTGCCACACTGCCCAAGAATACCAGTGAGCACCTCGTTTGACAATTCACAAACTTTTAGATACCGCTTGCCATTACTACGAGCCTTCAATGTATCTACTCCATTTGTCAATGGAAGTCTTTTTTTCGAAGTCGAAGTTATTGTAAATCTTGAATGTTACCACGATGCTCCTCTTCTTCAAATACTGGACACACATGAGGACACGTCAGAACGTTCACTCCGAAGCTCAGCATATCCACAAGCATACCTCCTACAACACCATAGTCAGCATCAACAATAAAATCTAGACCTACCAAAGCAGATCTTAAAACAGAGGAGCATAGAAACCCACGGCGTTAAGAAAATCCCTGCATTAATAGGGTACTAACGGTGGTAACGAAGCAGAAACAACCGGATCAAAAAAGTCTATCAGTTTCAAAAACAATTATTAAATGTCTTAAGTGTGAAAATGTTCTATTGGGGTGAAATACCAATGTTTTCTTGCCTTAAAAGAGAAAATATAGGACATTTCCAGTTAAATCTGCAAATTTAGTCCCTAAATATACAATAAGATATGAAGCATAATTATCTTGCTCATTATATATATGACACCAGTACATGCAATGTCTTTCAACAAAGTATGCAAAGCAGGTGATGTGAACTCTCACCTGACACTTCGTGTTTGGATGCCTTTGCCACAGTCCGTGTTATTGGTAATGTGGCACTCTGACCAGCCCCCCGGCACCCAGACGGCACTACACGGCCCCCAGCACGCTCGGCTCTGGCTCGTCTCAGGACAAGGTCGTCCTCCCCACAAGCTGGGCTCCTCGATCTGATGGCAATGCAATGTTTAACAGTCAAGGTGAAGAGTGAGAATAGGAGAGTGGAGGGGGGGGGGGGAAGAGAGACAGAGAGAGAGACAGAGAGAGAGAGAGACAGAGAGAGAGACAGAGAGAGAGAGACAGAGAGAGAGAGACAGAGAGAGAGAGAGAGAGAGAGAGAGAGAGAGAGAGAGAGAGAGAGAGAGAGAGAGAGAGAGAGAGAGAGAGAGAGAGAGAGAGAGAGAGAGACAGAGAGAGAGAGAGAGAGAGAGAGAGAGAGAGAGAGAGAGAGAGAGAGAGAGAGAGAGAGAGAGAGAGAGAGAGAGAGAGAGAGAGAGAGACAGAGAGAGACAGAGAGAGAGAGACAGAGAGAGAGAGAGAGAGAGAGAGAGAGAGAGAGAGAGAGAGAGAGACAGAGAGAGAGAGAGAGAGAGAGAGAGAGAGAGAGAGAGAGAGAGAGAGAGAGAGAGAGAGAGAGAGAGAGAGAGAGAGAGAGAGAGAGAGAGAGAGAGAGAGAGAGAGAGAGAGAGAGAGAGAGAGAGAGAGAGAGAGAGAGAGAGAGAGAGAGAGAGAGAGAGAGAGAGAGAGAGAGAGAGAGAGACAGAGAGAGAGAGAGACAGAGAGAGAGAGAGAGAGAGAGAGAGAGAGAGAGAGAGAGAGAGAGAGAGAGAGAGAGAGAGAGAGAGAGAGACAGGAGAGAGAGAGAGAGAGACAGAGAGAGAGACAGAGAGAGACAGAGACAGAGAGAGACAGAGAGAGAGAGAGAGAGAGAGAGAGAGAGAGAGAGAGAGAGAGAGAGAGAGAGAGAGAGAGAGAGAGACAGAGAGAGAGACAGAGAGAGACAGAGAGAGACAGAGACAGAGACAGAGAGAGAGAGAGAGAGAGAGAGAGACAGAGAGAGAGAGAGAGAGAGAGAGAGAGAGAGAGAGAGAGAGAGAGAGAGAGAGAGAGAGAGAGAGAGAGAGAGAGAGAGAGAGAGAGAGAGACAAAGAGAGACAGACAGAGAGAGAGACAAAGAGAGAGAGAGAGACAGACAGAGAGAGAGACAAAGAGAGAGAGAGAGAGAGACATTTACAAAATATATATATTCAGTATAAAGCCAAACAATATATAATATATATAAAGGGTAGTGACCTGTCTGGTCCTGTGCTGGAGTGTGGAGCCACAGGAGGCGTTGCAGACGGCCCAGGGGGTCCAGGGGCCCACACCACACTCCGAGGGGCACTCCACCATACACGGCTCCTCCTCCTCCCCGCTGTGCCCACATGACCTACACCACCATACCACAAAACATATTGTATATCTCTGCATATATAATTTACTTCATTTTGTTTTGCCAAAAAAATCTGCTACCTAAAAGTTAAATATAATTTTGTTTAAAACTGTTTTTTCGAAGCAGCCCTAGAAAAACAGAGAACATTTTTTAATAAAGTGAAACATTAGTTGAAAACATCTATTTTCAACAGATAGTTGAACATCTGTTGAAATATTACTTCTATCGGGCTGTCTGAGGAAAAGTTTAGATATATATATTTTAGTGGAGAAAGTGTGTAATTGTGGGAGGTGTGACCTACCTCGGGTGAGCGAGCACACCATCGTCCCTGGTACAGAGGAGGGCCCTGTACCGCCTCCCCACCCCACACACACCCAGCTCCTGTACTGGTGCTACTGCCACACCCCCGTGTTGCTCCACACCCACCACACACACCGACCATGACCCCGTGGGTGTGGAGTAGAAGTTGTGACAAGGACACTCCTGGCTCTCCATCAGGGAGACGTCCTCACACTCCGGGTTACTCTCACTGCCATCTGTAAGGAGGAAATCAGTACAAAACCCAAAAGACTAAACTATACGAGCATAATCCTAATATCATTATTGTTATGACAAAATAAACTTTCTGGAATGATTTTGCCAGAAGCTGTAAGGCAATACAGAAGCTGTAATTTTACAAGGTCCAAGCCATGACGGAAGTACAGCTTACCACATATTTTCAGTGAAAGACAACAAAAAAACAAAAAAACAAATAAAACAACGACTTACATATATACTTCCGTAGAGCTTCTTGAAGGCATTGATCGCAAAGTCTCATAAAAGTTACTAAATTGTACTTTGTGCCTCAAAATTATAGAGAATTAAAGACTTCGAAAGTATTAGGCGCTAACCCAACATAAGACAACTACACTGTCTGTGAGCAGTTAAGGCTCTACGGTCATTACGTGACAACCACAGCAGTGACACTATCACTGTAAGCCCTGGACTTTACAGTCATAGTGACAACCACAGCAGTGACGCACCATTATTGCCTTGGTGTTGACTCACCATTATTGCCTTGGTGTTGACTCACCATTATTGCCTTGGTGTTGACTCACCATTATTGCCTTGGTGTTGACTCACCATTATTGCCCTGGTGTTGACTCACCATTATTGCCCTGGTGTTGACTCACCATTATTGCCTTGGTGTTGACTCACCATTATTGCACTGGTGTTGACTCATCATTTGTGATAAATAGCCACCTAAGCTAAAATAATGTTGCATATGTATTAGTCATGATGCAAGTATTATTGAACAAAGAGCCCATGGTCCACTTCTGGTTATTTTAAGACCATGCAACCCCTCCCTGAACAGTCTACTTGGTCACCATATATCTACCGTGTTATGATGCCACATAGAACAGAGGTGTCTGTAATGGTTCTTAACACAACACTTAAATAAATCTAAATTTCGTAAACACAATATGGTAATGCTCAAAAATATATATAATACAAAGTTAACTATTTAACCAAATACTTTGGTAAATATGAGTAAATAATCAATGTTTAAAGCGGGCGGGTTCCTGTGCTGGCCCTGAAGCAAGCCATCTAGTGGCAAGCGGTAAGCCAGTCCTTCTCAACACCAAGACTACACCACAGTGTGTGAAGCTGTGTAATATCCAACCGTTTATCACCCTTTGGACCTTGAGTGTGGTGTGCTAACTAAATCACATAAACATAATAAGACACCTTGTTTATAAGTAGAAAGTGCAATGTAGAGTGTATAATACCAGACCTGAGTAGTAATACAGTGAAGCAGACTGTAAGTGGACCACACCAACGCCATTATATAGCCAACAGAGTCCACGATCGCCATTACAACATATCCACACCTTTCATCAGTACTCTACAACATTACAGTGCTTCAGCCCGCCAACAGGGTTAAGAAAGTCTTGAGATACAAGACTGAACATCGGATCTGGATTACTATAAAAATAATCAGCAAGGAGAGTGTGGTGAGATTATCATTCAAAATTTGGATCTATTTTTCCTTACTGCTTGCCCTTGTCATAACCCTCTTTCCTATGCAGACCCATTATACTATGAACTTACGACCTCAAGCAGTTAGAGATATTTGCCAACTGATTAAAAATATCTAGCTAGGTTAATCATTATGTAATACCTTTCAATTGCTTGAAGATAAATTTAGTGACAGACTTCGCAGTAACAAATTTACCTTAATAGTTATAAAGCAACCATTCCTGCCATTATTTAAGTATAGTAATATGTGACAAGAAACCAGAACTATAAGACTAGGCCAAAACAAACAAATAAACGATACCAGTGCATGCTGCAATACAATTAAGGTTTAATTTTACAAGCTGACTGAAATTTATTCATTCTGGAGGTAAATGAACACTTCATCATCACCACTTGTTGGGTCTCCCTCAAAGACACTAGCACCAAGGAGCACTTGTCTCATCAAGGGTTCTATTATTTACTTCCAGCAACCATAAGTCCTAAATACCATTCAGTGGACTAGCTTGTTGAATTTATTATTTTAGGTTAATCTCCTAGATGTAGGAACATTGAGGAGGTCAGTAATAAATTTATCATTATTGTCTTGCAGTAGACCGTCTCAGCATTATCGTCTTGGTGTAAACCATCTTAGCCAAAACTTGTGTCCTGATGGAGGTGTGGCCACGGAGGACATGATATATCTTTCAGGAGTTATAAGAACACTCACCCAGAAGTTGACGTGTCCTGATGGAGGAGTGGCCGCAGGGTGGATGAGTAGGACATACTGTCCATGCTGACCACGACGAGATGACACACGCCTCCTTACATGACACCTGGCACTCAACGCTGCTCTCTGGCACTATGTGGTCCCCAAGTAAGCAGTGGGTGGGCTCTGCCACCTCCCCAGCAGCGTCCACACACTCCACTCCTGTCGGGTAGAATGCTTATAACATCAGCTCCATAATAACTAGCTATCAAGTGAAGACCAGCATAACTTTCAC
The DNA here is from genome assembly GCF_040958095.1 of Procambarus clarkii. Lineage (NCBI taxonomy): Eukaryota > Metazoa > Arthropoda > Malacostraca > Decapoda > Cambaridae > Procambarus > Procambarus clarkii. The sequence continues at coordinate 4,694,961 of NC_091216.1, forward strand.
AAGGGGTAACTTTACATTAGACAATATGCACAATATCACAAAACACGTGCCCAAGATATGTACCAATAACCACAGTGAGTGACAGACCGGTTGTTGGGATGTGGATTCGAATGTTTGCTTTGGTTATTGTTGCCCCCTGCAACAACCTGCAAATGCATGCAACTGCACCAACACCAGCAGCCCCCCATGCAGCAAGAGGTCACTTTGCAGGAGTCACAACAGCCAAGCGACAAACAAATGAATGCGCCCCGGAGGCGTGAGCAAGAAGCCAAGGTCCAGATACTCCAGGTGGAGATAAAGGCCACGATGGACTTCTACTGAACAAGCAATACCGGACCTTCCACACTTAGGTCGTTCGCTCTGCAACTTACTTGCAAGCAAATCTAGCAGGTAGGAGATGGAACCTCTCACCGAAATTGCATTCAGTGCTTGAGGCTCTGGGCTGGATCCCAAGCTAACTCAAATTAATGACAATGTCAAGTAACAATTTAAATGAACTTTGAGGGCAGTACTTCAGAATGAGATATGAAATCACAGGCTCGTATATATCCATTTTTACGGTGCCCTCTCCTATTTCTTCTGTTTGCCTGCTTTAAGAGTCATATCAGCTTTCTCTACTGAATTTCTGAGATACAGGGAGTCTGTTGGTATATGCGGCGACGAGATCGTCGCCAGATAAGGGAGAAATTTACATTATAAGTTTCAAGGTAAGGGGAAAGAGGTGCCCAGATACAAATGAAGTAGTACCCCCTACCTGCAGATCCACCATTTTGTAGAAAACGCTAGCCAAGTGCGGATTGGGTGACTTAGGTCACGGGCGACCAATCAGAGCCCGCCGTGACGTCACCGAGTGCCCCAGGCGGCGCCAACGTCAGAGTTGACCTGACTGTTGAGGTGAGAGGACGCGCCTCGGTCTGCTCTCGAGGATTTGAGGCTCTACAAGCCTTTCTCATTGGATTAGAGCTAGCCATCGCAGCCCACCATTATTATTGGAGACTGCGCTTCCGAGAAGCAAGAAGAAGGCAAGTTCATTGAGCAGATTAGTGCCAAACTTGAAGAATCGGTTGGCGACAACGCTAGAGGGGCGGCGCCTGACGCTGAGGGTCTGGAAGGTGTGGCGGGCAGGCCTAGCTGTGACCGGGTCATGTTCACTGAGAATTTAGGAGTGACGACACTGTTCCTAGGGCAAGAAGCAACGCTTTGTGGAAGGGACGAGTGAGTGCATACAGTGATTTGCTCAGTACCCACTGGTGAACCAGGATTGGGATATCTGAAACTCTGTGAATGGTTTGGTAACGAGGCAAAGGCTTCATTACACCTGAGGACCTGTGGTAAGGTAATTATCAAAAGAAGGCACCAAACCGGGAAGGCTATGTTGTGGGAAATTTTTACCCACCATATTTAATAATCATCTTAGAAATGTATAATTTCTATATCATTTCTATATCATATCAAAATCATATCTAAATCGTATCAAAATCATATTAGAATCATTAAAGATTCATTATATAGCTTGATCCTGGATGACAATGTCCACATGAACACGTACACAACAGGGCCCTTTTGATGCCTACGTGACTTTGTACATGATCTCTCAAGGATCCAGAAGCTTCTAGAAGGATTTGTTAATTAAAAAACTATTGGAACATTTATTCAACATCCGGTAGGGATAATATCGAATCCTTAATAAGATTCAGTGGTACTTTCAAATACTACTTATAATCTTTAAATCTTATATCTAATTATATTATAATCACATCTTATCTTAATCATAAGTCTAGATAACTCGTAGCGTGGTCTCGAGCTACGCTACGAGACCAACGTGATCACGCTGCGCTCCTCACTCTAAGCTGTATATCAGCCCTTATACTATTGCCAGATGATGTAGACCGCCACCCACAGGCAGCTAAGTACATGGAGTCCTAGCATGTTATAGCAAAACCAAAGTAACCGACCAAAATCAACTCATTCCATCTCAATTAAGTTTCAAAACATTCCTCTACGGCTGTGAGTACCAGTGCCTGCTGCCGCTACCGCGCTGCCTGACGCAAGTTTCTTCACAACATATACCCCCAGTCCATTCTAACCAATCATGTCTCCTAAACATGGGGCTGTGCAGAGAAAGAAGGACAACAAACCCCTTAACAAGGCAACCATCCCGGCCAACTTAAACAATATTCGTGTTTCTCCGTCTGGAAGCTCTGGGGTCCAGGGCAGCGGTGCTGCCCTCCCCTCCACCCCTTTGAGCAAGGGAGCAGAGACATCTCAACCCTCTCCTATGGACATGCTAGCATCCCACTAAAGCAACTCAAGCGAGCTTCCGGTCCCTCACCGGAATTCTATAACTGGGCCGAGAATCAGTGGTTCAAAAAGTTGTGCCAAGTCCTCGAGTCTCAAAATGCTATCATCTTGAGTCTTCTTAATGAGAATCTAGCGATCCGCGCTAATCTCCAACAACAACAACAAGAAATAACCCTCCTCCGCGAGGAAATTAGAAACTGCAAGGCAAGCCAAGACCAACTACAGCATGATTTAAATGATCTCCGTGAGGAAAGCAACCTTCTGAAAACTGATGAAGCCATTAAAAAACAGGAGGAAGCCCGCAACAAAATGACTGCATGTATCAGTACATTTTCAGCCAAGCGTTCTGTCTCCCAGGATGAACAAGACCAGCAAAAGCTGCTAGACTCTGTTATAGTGTCGTCCCAAGATATACCTGTGGAACATGATGGTGAAAACTGTGTCGAAATAGCTCTGGATCTCATAAAAGACAAATTGCAGATTCTAAACAAATCTGACGTTATTGCTGCCTACAGAGTAGGCAAAAAGAATCCAAGTCAAAACCAACGGAAAATTCGCCTGAAGCTGTCTTCCCAGTTCACGAAATCCAATCTAGTCCGGACAGCTGTAGCCCAACGGACGGGATTATACATCAACGAGTGCTTGACTAGGAACAGACAGCACCTCCTCTACCGCCTGCGTCAAATCCGTCAAAAAAACCCAGATGCGATTCATCAGTGCTTCGTTAGAGATGGACTGATAAAGGTGAGAAAAACCGCAGAGGGCAAAATGTTCACTATTACTAAAGAAGAGAACCTCAACGCTTTCCTCTCCCAATGTGGTCTGTCTCAGCTCATTATCACTCCCAGTGAATTAACTTAATTAACCCCCTGTCAACTAGTGGGGCTAGGTTTCCTAAGTCTCATTGTTTCATTTTCTGACTTAATTTTTAACTTACTCTTAACTAGTCATTTACTGAAATTTTTTAATTGAGTGCATAAATAGTTCTTCAGGTCTTATTAATTATACAGTCATAACTGAACTATTTATAATTAATAATCATTAGCTTAACTTTGCCTATGCTTATTATTCAACTTTTCTTTGATTCCATTTATTACCTAGGTTGCCTAGCCTCGCCATGCTCCCTTACTCCATTGTACCCCTGGCTTTGCCTGTATCTCAAATTGCAAATTGTTACTTACAGTGTACCTGAGAGTACTTGTAAGCAATCTACCTCATTTTTCATTTTTGCTCAATTTGTTTTTGTATTGCTTAGTCTTGTTTATATTTTTGTTTTGTATTTCTATATCTTGTGTTTTGTATAGTCATGTTTATATGTTTTTTCGTTAATCTCATTTATTACCTAGGATGCATAGCCTAGCCATACTCCCTTACTCCATTGTACCCCTGTAAGCCCCTTTTGAGTTTGCTTTGTTCTGTATTGTGTACATCTTTTTCCCTATTTTATAGCTTATTTCTACCTTGTTATTTGCCTTTCTTCCCTTGTTTTTCCTGCAATCAGCTTTTTTTATGCAGACAAGTATAGACCCTGAACTTAACCTCTTATCCACTATCTATGACAATTATCACGTTAATGATCTAAATTGCAGATATTTTGCAGCACATGATGTAAACAATGTATTAACTCATAATCACAATATCTCTGTAATCAATTTGAACGTTAGATCCCTAGGTAAACACTTCGATGATGTTAGTGCCTTGATTGAAGCTATTGACAACAAATTCTCTTTTATTATACTTACTGAAACATGGTTGAAAGAGGATACTACTCAGCTCTTTAACATGCCTAACTACTCAGCAATTCACAACTGTCGTCAAATTCAGAGAGGTGGTGGCACTGCTCTTTACTACCACCAAGAACTAACATGCTTAAAAGAAATTAGAACCAGAGACTGCTATGGGGAGTATATCTTCGCCAGCTTCAGAGTCAAGGGTGCCGAGTCTGTCCTGACTGTGGGTGCAGTTTATAGAATTCCTAACACTGATGTGTCCGAATTCAACTTAAACCTTAGAAATCTAATACTTGATAACAGACTGAACAAAAACCACCTAATTATCGCAGGGGACTTTAATATTGACCTCTGCGAGCCTGAACACCCCACTGCTGTTAGCTTCCTCAACTGTATGAATTCCTGCTTCCTCATACCCTTAATCACTAGACCTACTAGAATCACTGATAGCACTGCCACGACGCTCGATCACATCTGGACAAACATAACCTCTCCGCTTACTTCAGGTATAATCACCGATAGCACTACAGATCATTACCCCACATTTCTCTTAACTAACATTAGCAAACCACCTCTTGAGTCAAGAGTGATACGTTTTAGACTGCACAATGAAACTGCTATAGACAATTTTATAACTGCTGCTGATAATGTCAACTGGGAGTCCGAGTTAGGTAACATAGTGGACATCAACCTTGCAGTACAATCTTTTCTTCAAAAAACTCTTAGCCTTTATAATACCGACTGTCCTATGCTTACAAAACAAGTCACAACCAAAAGGCTTAACAATCCCTGGCTTACAAAGGGAATACTTAAATCTATTAATAAAAAACATGACCTTGAGAAGAAGTATAGGTTAGGAATTGTCTCCAAAGAATTCTCAAAGAATTACTCATTATTGCTGTCTAAGATAATTAGACGAGCCAAAACTAAATACTACGAAGATAAATTTACCCAAATAAAGAGCAACATTAAACAAACTTGGAGAACAATTTCTCAAATATTGGGATCAAAGAAGTCTTTAAATAACAAACTGACTCTCCTGTCTAATAACGATGGTCAGCTTTCAGCCTCTGATTCTGCTACTGAGTTCAATAGGTTCTTCTCTTCCATTGGTTCATCCCTTGCAAATGATATTCCATCTTCCAGTACAGACATTAATGACTATCTTTCAGGTAACTATCCACAGTCTCTGTACCTAAAGCCTATTAATTCCACTGACGTCAATGAGATAATCCTTTCCCTTAAAACCAAGTCTGGTGCCCTTGAGGAGATACCAACTTTAATTTACAAAAAAGCCTCCAGATCTTTAGCCCCTGCTATTGCTTTGCTCTTCAACAAGTCACTTGAACTCCAAACCTTCCCAGACATTCTAAAAAAAGCGAGAGTAACGCCTGTCCACAAATGTGGTAATCTCACAGATGTTAACAACTACAGACCTATATCTATCCTGCCAAACTTGTCAAAAAATTTTGAAAAACTAATCTATAAGCAGCTTTACTCATATCTAGCCAAACTCAATATACTTAGCCCTTGCCAATATGGCTTCAGACCCAAAAAAAGCACTAACGATGCACTTATTAGTATGCTTAACTCGATTCATACAGCTCTTGATAAAAATGAGTTCTCTGTTGGGTTGTTTGTGGACCTGCGTAAAGCTTTTGACACTGTCAACCACCAAAACCTTCTTCTTAAATTACATCATTATGGAGTCAGAGGACACTCCCTACAATACCTCAAATCCTACCTTACTGACAGGCTCCAATATGTTTCTGTGAATAATACAATTTCTCCCACCCTACCCATCAACATTGGTGTTCCCCAGGGCAGCATACTTGGCCCTCTCCTCTTTCTCATCTACATTAATGACCTTCCAAATGCCTCCCAACACCTCAAACCAATTCTATTTGCTGACGACACAACCTTCATTTACTCCAGTCCTGATCCCCTTGCTCTAAATGCCACAGTAAATACTGAGCTAAATAAAGTCCATCTGTGGCTAACTGCCAACAAACTCACCCTTAACATTGACAAAACCTTTTATATTCTGTTTGGCAATAAATCCTCTAATCAAATAAATCTCAAAATAAACAATACCCAAATTTGTAACAAATTAGATGGCAAATTCCTTGGCATTCTCATTGACCACAAGCTTAATTTCCAGGGACACATTCTAAACATATCAAAAAAAGTTTCAAAAACTGTGGGCATTCTTTCTAAGATCAGATATTATGTACCACACCCTGCCCTGGTGACTCTCTATTACTCCCTTATCTATCCATATCTCAACTATGGTATTTGTGCTTGGGGCTCTACTACCCAAAATCACTTACGTCCTCTAATTACTCAACACAAAGCTGCTATTAGGACAATATCCAATTCTGGCCCCAGACACCACTCGGTACCCCTACTTAAATCTCTGAATATGTTAGACATTAAGTCACTGCACATTCTCTCATGTGTATTATACATATATAAAACGCTAAACTATAATGCCAATCCTGATCTCAAAAGCTTCATAGAAGGTTGTATCAGAACCCATGAGCATCACACCAGAAATAAATACAGTTTTGATATTCCTAGAGTACGACTTAATCAAACTAGAAATGCTCTACAAATCAAGGGGCCCAGAATGTGGAATGACCTTCCCAACCATGTTAAAGACTGTACCTCTCTCAACCAGTTTAAGTTAAAAGCGAAGCTATACCTAATAAATTCCCTGTAACCTACCTTACCCTTCTATTGTCAACCAATGTCTGTTTTTTTCTTTAAAGAGCGATGTTTGTGGACATAATTGTATTTGTGCTGCTTTTTCATCTATGTTTTCTTTTCTTGTTTTCATTCTACTCATTATGCTCAATTCGTATTAAGCTTGTCATTTAAGTTTATCATGCCCGAAACGCTTTGCGTAATAGTGGCTTTAGGCATTGTATGTACTAGCTATACCTATAAGTTAAACAATCCTTGTAAATATTTATTGTATGTATGTACCTTACCTAAATAAAATTGTATTGTATTGTATTGTATTGTACTGTAAAAATAATCAATCAATATTCATAGAAGGCTACCGTGCTCAGAGAGCATGGTAGGGCGATGGGGGGGGGAGTGAAGCGCCCACCAACAAAGCCCGAGGGCACTTCGCGTTTGTTTACAACTGAGTGAACAAGTGACTGATCCTTAGCGAACATTACCAGCTCAAGGACACCTTATCTAATATTTTTATCGCCAGTGAACACTCTCTAGAACTGGGGGAGTACCTGGACAATATCTACAAGGAAAATCCTAGAACATTTATATAAAATAAGAGTATATAGTGGAGATCACGGTGACACGGTTTCCTCCACCTTCATTCTTTATCTTTATCAACTCATTCTTCTGCAACAGCAGGGACAATCACGTAGCAACGCTACCAGATCATCAAACAGCAATGCTGTAGCAAAATATAGTGCCTAAACTCGACAAGAGAGTTAATCAGTCTGGCAAACTTGTCAGACAGGCACCCGGCTACAGATAAGTATATTGAAGTTTATTACAGTAGCGTATTAGTTGGCCAATTGTATGCTTGTATAACTTTAATATTCTATAAATCTGTCTGTCGGTAATAAAGCGAGGCAAAGCCTCATTCATCGGTACGTTTATTAAAATTGTAGTGTAGCTGTGAATATTATCCAGCACTAGACTCGTGAGTGTCCATTGTGTCAGAAAAGAATTCAGCCTCAATAAGTAAAAACCTCACAAGTGTCCATAGTGTTGGAAAAGATTCAGTCAAGCTAACTGTATCTTAAAATGAATAAATACATTGCATATATACTTGAATATATAAATTAAGTTATCAATTGCTTGCTTAGTTATTTTTTAAGTTATCATATAAGTTCATTTAATTGAATGATTTCTAGTACTTAGTTAACAGTATTTAGACTACATTTAAGGTCATTTATTATACTTTTACAATTTAATTTGTTGTTTATAGTATAAGTACATATTGGCTGTTAATAGTTATGGTGCTAGGTTAGACTATGTATGTTTAAATCCCTGATTTAAACAGAGCCAGTGTTCAGTCAGATAACTGAATTTATTAAATCTTATCCTTGTATAAAATACAAGCTGATGTGAGATCCCTGTCTACAGGTGGACTGAAACTTCTATCAACAAAGTCATTCACCCCACCTGTCCCTTACAGCCCACAATCTGTCATTAGGAAAAGAGGGGCTAGGATTTACAACCCTAGCTAGAGACTTTAGTTGAATTAATTTGCAGACAGTAATTTTTTAATTTAGTTCAGTATAAGTCCCTGGTAGTCTCCTCTTATATCAATCCCAGCAGGTTTTTCCCACATTAATGGTCCTTCGAACCTAGATAATAATGGTCCTTTGTACCTAGATATTTATGATCATTCGTTTACCGAATATTTCAATGCCAAATACATAAGAAACTTCTTGATTTTGCATTGGAATAATTCTTACATAATCTAGCCTAACCTAGCTATCAGCCAATATTTATCATAGCTATATATCTAAGTAAGCAAATAGTTTGCAGTGGCTTAAGCCACCATATCCATTATCAAGTAAGCATTCATAGCATACTGATACTGTTCAGTGTGAAGAAACCACAGTAATTAAGTATATCAGTGTCAAAGACACAACTGCATCTTAATCATATTATTACCTACCTCACTTGTGGTAACATTACATGCATATTTAAGTGTATTATCTAGCATTATCTCTAATCTACTGATTTTCAGAGCTGCTCATTACATAATATTCTTTAAAAAAGTGTTATCATCACTGTAAGAGCATTTCATTACAATCTAACTATAATCAACTATATCATACCCTATTACAGGTAAAACCAGTAGACATTCTACTGTATTTTATCAAGCAACTATTAGGGTAACAGATCTTGTAATAACTTTGCAAAAATAGTGCCATTTACTATTTTTAAAAAATTATTACAGGATTTACCAACTTGGTGCATTCGTGCATTCGGGTCACAAATCAAATTATTACAGTACTTTTGAAAATTGGACACCTGCTACAACCAGATTCCAGGGAGGAAATGAAGGACGATCTTTGGAATCATTATCTAAGTAGACAGGAAAGCTCATTTATCAAAATACATTAACATCAAACATATTCATCAGAAAAAAGAGAAAAATCTCGGAATCTCCGAAACTCGGAAAAAGTCAAAATGGCTAACAGCATTCCACCTGCAGCTGAAACAGAAAAGAAAAGGACACAAAGTGTCTAAAAAAATCACTTGAATCTACAGCCTACAGACCATTTAAATCAGGTGATAGACAAATGTCATCATCACTTGGCTACAAAAGTCTACAATTGGGGATTAAGACCAATCTTAATCTCACATCACAATCTGAAAGGCTAACAGCCCATTGACAATGTCAATACAAATATTATCATCCATCTAAGATAACTATCTTAATCCAAGAAAATAGTCTTGATCATCTAATCTCATGCTTTCACTGGAGTGAAAGCAGCCTCAGAAAATCTGAAGTTAATCAAGCATCTCAAAGAGACTTACTTAATAGAAAAGGCAAAGCCGAGAAAAAAGAAAAAGCAAAATGCTTCATCACATCATGAATAATGTAGATACACATTATTACAGATACAATTCATCCTTTAAGGAAATCCTTGGAGGAGTACAAGTGTTACATGCTTGTATGACCTACTTGCATGTAATTACTTACCTACAAGTTTTACATACTTGTAACAACATCTTATCACAAAGCCAAATCTTTGATGGACTTCGAGCTTACGTACAAAGATTACGTACTAAAAACCAAGGCAGGGAACACCAGTGAAATTCCGTCCATTGTGTACAAGAGAGCCTCCCATGCCCTTGCCCCACCCATAGCACTACTGTTCAACAAATCTATAGAGTATCACACCTTCCCTGATATCCTCAAAAAAGCAAGAGTAACGCCAGTCCATAAAGGAGGCAATCCGGTGGACATAAACAATTATAGACCAATATCAAATCTACCCATTCTATCAAAAATATTTGAAAAAATTATTTACAAACAGCTCTATTCCTACCTCGTAAAATTCGACATACTCAGCCCCTGCCAGTTTGGCTTCCGGTCCCAAAAGAGCACCAATGATGCAATCATTAGTCTCCTTGGCATTATCTACTCAGCCCTTGACAAAAATGAATTTCCGATTGGACTCTTCATTGACCTAAGAAAAGCCTTTGATACTGTTAATCACAACTACCTCTTACTTAAACTCCAGCATTATGGAATCCGAGGCCTTGCCCTTGACTACATCCGATCCTATCTTAGTGACAGACACCAATATGTAACCATCAATGATACAACTTCTTCCACTCTACCAATTACCGTTGGAGTGCCACAGGGCAGCATCTTAGGACCTCTTCTATTTCTTATATATATAAACGATCTGCCTAATGTCTCTAATATTCTCAAACCTATATTGTTTGCTGACGATACTACCCTTATCTACTCAAACCTCAACCCACATACACTAAATAATGTTGTGAATAATGAATTAAAAAAAAGTCCACTTATGGATGTCAACGAACAAACATTAAACATCGAAAAGACTTACTACATCTTATTTGGAAGCAAATCATCAAATGCAATTCAGCTACAGATAGACAACATTAACATCAGTAATAAAAATGATGGCAAGTTTCTTGGCCTATTCCTAGACAAGAGACTCAACTTCAGCACCCACATTCAACACATAACTAAGAAAGTCTCTAAGACAGTTGGTATACTCTCCAAAATCAGATATTATGTTCCTAACTCTGCTCTCCTCTCACTATATTATGCACTAATCTATCCCTATCTTAATTATGGTATCTGTGCATGGGGGTCTACCACTGCAAACCACCTTAAGCCCATCATCACTCAGCAAAAATCTGCTATCAGAATAATAACTAACTCTGCTTTCAGACAACACTCAGCTCCCTTGTTTAAATCCCTAAACTTGCTAAATATTAACTCCCTCCACACATTCTCTTGTGTCAACTACATTTAAAAAACCCTGTTCTTAAATGCAAACCATGCTCTGAAACTCTCCCTGGACAGATGTAATAGGACCCATTATCACCACACCAGAAATAAATATCTCTTTGATATCCCCAGGGTCAAACTTAATCTGTGTAAACACTCTATGCAAATTAAGGGACCTAGTCTATGGAACTCACTCCCTAGTGAATTGAAAAACTGTAAAACTTTTGCCTTATTTAAAAGCAAAACCAAAAAGTACCTAACTTCATCTGTTTAGTTTCCTACACTGAGCTTTAAATTTGCTCTGTACCTAGTGTTACCCAATCTCCTAATTTTTATGTAATATCAAACAACCTTATCATTGTGTTCATTGCTGTCTTCTTTTATGTGCTAGCCATATGCTGTATTGTGACTACCAATTTTTGTCAACTACCATTCAAGCTGTCATTGCAATCAATCTTATATTGTTTCTGCTGTATTGTGCCTACCAATTTGTTGTCAACTACCATTTTAAGCTGTCATTGCAATCAATCATAGCTACCTATGTGCTTTAATATACTGTACCTATAATTTTCTCTCATCTTTTTTTTTCATTCCATGTAATCTGTTATCATTTTTTTGTCTATAAATTTTGCAAGTATTTACCTCCTTAAAATTTTCTTAGATTAAGGACCTGCCCGAAACGCTGCGCGTGCTAGTGGCTTTACAAGACTGTAATTACCATATTTGTATCCTCACATTCCTTATGTACATTCTTGTATATGCATAAATAAATAAATAAAGATTACGAAGCCGAAGAAAACTTAGATCTCAAGAAAAAATCCCCAAAAGTGAATCCACGGACAAAAACAAAAATGTCCAAAATGGCAGTCAAAAATCAAGGCAACAAAACTCCTCTTCTGCAAAGTGGAAACAGAATAATGTTGGCTCTTATGCTATATCCCCCACAGTTAACAGAACTGTAGGAAACCAAGCTCCTAAGACAGATAAGACAAAAGGAGCTACAAGTGCCCCAAAATGTTTATTCTGTCAAGAAGCACATAGCATTTATCAATGCACAGTTTATGAAGGCTGTGCCAGTCGAATCGATCGACTGAAATCTCTGAACAGGTGCATCCGTTGTCTACGGAAGCACGATACAAGTGAGTGTAACACTCAATTGCGGAACTGCCAATATTGTCATAAAAGTGTACATCACACAGCACTCTGTGGTGATATTAACACTCAATCCAGATCACAGACTTCCAATAATCAACCTGCATCTCAGGCAAAGCCCAAAGATGATAATACCACAACAGCCGTACAATTCTGTACAGTAATGAGCAATGTCAACGACTTGGATACAGAAATTGTTACAACAGCCATATTGCCTACTGCACAGCTAGAACTATGCAATCAAGGAATTTGTATTGCAACTAGAGGCTTTTTTGATCAAGGGTCACAGAAAACCTTTATCAGTAAAAAGATGGCAGAAGATTTACAACTTAAATCTTCAAAACAAGTATCTACCTCCATATCAGGGTTTTTTACTAATTCTGGTCGTAGAACCTTTCCAGTAGTAAAACTCAATGTCTGTCTAGGTACATCCCAAAGGACAGTAGAAGCCATAGTAGTTGATAAAATTCCTACTGAAATGGAAGTGACTGGTCTGACAGCCACAATTGAATTCCTAAAAGAAAAAGGAATACAATTAGCAGATCCTCTGCTTGATTCTGACTACATAGAGGATATCGGAATCCTGATTGGAGCTGACTACTATCATCGATTCATTCTGGGATCAGAAGAATCTATGGGTATGAATATACTCAAATCAGCAGGAGGCATATTGATGACAGGACCTATACTAGATCTTGAACCTTCAACTCCTGAAAAATCACATCATACAGAAACTGTAATAGTGGCATGACTAGGCAAAGAACAGTCACCACTTAAAATCCCCCACATGATTGATGATGGATTGGAATCTGTACATCAGTTGTGGGAACTTGATGCCATAGGAATAATTCCTGAACAACCAAGTCCTGATGATGTCTGTGCATACAATCAATACTTAGAAACCGTACAGTACCATGATGGACAGTACTGGGTAAGGCAACCATGGAAAATCAATCATAAAACCTTACCTACCAATTATCACATGGCTTACAGTCAATTTAAATCACAATTAGCAAAGCTGAGAAAAAGGCCTGAGCATTTAAAACTCTATCATGAGATTATTGCTCAACAATTAAAGAATAAATTCATCGAAGTCGTGAAACATGACAATAAGAAAACAGGCCATTTTTTACCTCACATGGCTGTAATGAGAGAATCAAAAACGACTCCTTTACGGATAGTTTTTAATTGTAGCTCTAAATCAGGACCCCAAGGAACCAGTCTAAATGATTGTTTGCAAACAGGTCCAAGTCTAACTCAGAAATTGTATGACATACTGTTGAAGTTTAGACTTAACAAATATGCGTATTCAGCAGATATAAGTAAGGCCTTTCTCAGAGTTGGCTTGCAGGAAGAAGATAGAGACTTCACTAAGTTTCTATGGGTAGAGAACCCAGAAGATGTCAATAGTCCTGTAGTGACTTTCAGATTCTCATCAGTTCTTTTTGGCGCGACAAGCAGTCCATTTCTATTGCAAGCAACTCTAGATACTCATCTGAAGAAATCATCAAGTCCCTGTAAGACTGAAATCAGTCAAAATCTATATGTAGATAATTTTCAAGGGACAGTTAACAGTACTACTGAACTGTTACAATTATATCAAGAGGCCAACAAGGAGCTACAAGGTGCCAACAAGCCACTACAATCTTGGGCCTCTAATAATGCAACATTGAATAATCAAATAGCAAGAGATTACCCTGAATATCACGTACCAGAACCACAAAAGGTGTTAGGTATGGATTGGGATTTAATCTCGGACACAATCTCGATCAAATCCGTGCCAGTAAATTACAACATCACTACAAAAAGGGATTTGCTTTCACAAGTTAGCAAAGTATTCGACCCACTTGGTCTACTAAATCCTTTGACTATCAAGTGGCGTTTATTGGTGCAAGAAGCATGGAAGGCTAAGGTTGGTTGGGATGATCCACTACCAATCCAGTTACAAAAAGCTTGGATGGAAGTGGCTCAAGAACAAACTTTAGTTGAAAAGATAATCTTTCCGAGACACATAGTTGAGGAAAATGAAGAAGTATCACTACATGTATTCGCAGACTCGTCAGCCAAAGCTTTTTGAGCTTGTGCTTACTTAGTGACTTCTAATCAATCATATCTTATCACCTCTAAGGCCAGAGTCGCTCCATTAAAAAAGAGGACTTTGCCTCAGATGGAACTAACAGCACTTCTAACTGGCACACGCTTAGCAGTACATATCAAACAAGTCTTGTCTAACATGAACATCAAAGATGTCATAATATGGTCTGACAATGAAGCTGTCTTACAATGGGTACGAAACGACAACTGTCCAACTCCATATGTAAAAAATCGCGTCTCGGAAATTAAAGAAATTTCCGCAGGCTTTCAATTGTTGCATGTACCAACAAAGGATAATCCAGCTGATCTTTTATCAAGAGGTATGACATTTAAACAGTTTGCAAAGGCAGATATTTGGTTTCATGGGCCTCGATGGTTAGTGAATGGTAGTTGGCCTGAACAAAAGCCACACGTCATTACGACACAAACCATAACTACCACCAGGCAGCAAGCTCAAATATCAGTCTTGGATTATACTCGTTACTCCTCGCTCATCATATTAATCAATGTAACACAGAACGTGTTTCATTATCTCAGGAAAAAAGGTATAAAATACACTTTTCCAGATGCACTTATCTATTGGGTAAGACAAGCCCAGAGAGAAACTTATGGGAATAACTATGAAAATCTTCCTCATAAGTTAAAACACAATCTCGGTCTGTGGATAGACCAAGAAAATCACAACATTCTGCGTTGTGGAGGGAGACTTAAACACGCAGATATCAATCTAGATACCGTGCATCCATGGCTTTTACCAAAAAATCATTGGATCACCAGGTTGATTGTGTTACATACACATCAACAAATCATCAAACATGGAGGAGTGTTAGACACACTCACACAAATCAGACAGCAGTACTGGATTCCTCAGGGAAGACAGTCAGTCAAATCAATCTTGAAGAATTGCATGATATGCCGAAGGTACGATGCAAGAACTTGCTCTTATCCAGGGCCACCACCCCTGCCAAAGGAACGAGTGGTCCATCTACAACCTTTCGAAACGACAGGAGTAGATTATACAGGAGCAATATATCTAACAGGGACTGCAGATAAGCAACCTATCAAGGCATACATCTGTCTGTTCACCTGTGCTACCACCAGGGCAGTACATCTAGAGGTAACACCCGATATGACTGCTCAATCATTTATTCAAGCTTTCCGCAGATTCGCAGCATGCCGATCATGCCCTAAGCTGATGATTTCAGATAACGGAGCAAACTTGGTAGCTGGAGAAGCATGTCTATGGGAAATCTGTTCCCATCCTGCAGTTACTTCCACACTGGAACAGCGTCATTGCAGATGGAAATTTATCCCTCCGAGAGCCCCATGGCACGGAGGATTTTATGAACGGTTAATAGGAACTGTAAAAAGATCCTTGAGAAAATCTCTACACCGTCAGAAAATCAATCTTCAAGAACTCCAGACAGTAATCACGGAAATAGAATCAAGGGTGAATAACCGGCCGTTGACTTACTTGTCTGAGGATCCTACTCAACATGAGCCATTAAGTCCTGCCCACCTAATGTATGGAAGACTTTTGACTCCAGTGCCATCTCTAGTGGATGATGAGATCAGAGATCCCTCATATGTGGGTCAGAGCGAGTTGGTTCAGGGGTATAAGCATCTGTCCAGCATAATCCAAAAATGGAATGATGTTTGGACAAAAGAATATCTTACATCTCTACGAGAACATCACTATGGGGCCAATGTCCCACATAATATAGCTAATCTCCAACCTGGCGATATTGTCTTGGTAGACAGTGATGGCCCTAGGGCTGACTGGCCATTAGGTAAAGTTGTCTCAGTCCATCCAGATAGTCAGGGGATTTTGAGAATAGTCAAAATCCTGTCTAAAGGAACAACTTCCCTGAAGACATTGGACAAACTCATCCACATGGAATCAGTGAGCCAGCTGCAGTTAGATCCTGAGAGACCTCAAGACACTCTAACTCCACAAGACCCACAGACTCCTAACAGACACAATCGTCCACAATGGACAGCAGCACAAAAGTGCAAGCAAAATTTGCACTTGTATTATCAATCCAATGGAGAGTAAATAAATACATATGGTTACAATTGTCCTAAGTATTGGAATCTGTGCCAGTTCTCTCCCTCTGGAAGATGTGGGAAATTTTTACCCACCATATTTAATAATCATCTAAGAAATGTATAATTTCTATATCATTTCTATATCATATCAAAATCATATCTAAATCGTATCAAAATCATATTAGAATCATTAAAGATTCATTATATAGCTTGATCCTGGATGACAATGTCCACATGAACACGTACGCAACAGGGCCCTTTTGATGCCTACGTGACTTTGTACATGATCTCTCAAGGATCCAGAAGCTTCTAGAAGGATTTGTTAATTAAAAAACTATTGGAACATTTATTCAACATCCGGTAGGGATAATATCGAATCCTTAATAAGATTCAGTGGTACTTTCAAATACTACTTATAATCTTTAAATCTTATATCTAATTATATTATAATCACATCTTATCTTAATCATAAGTCTAGACTGTAAAAATAATCAATCAATATTCATAGAAGGCTACCGTGCTCAGAGAGCATGGTAGGGCGATGGGGGGGAGTGAAGCGCCCACCAACAAAGCCCGAGGGCACTTCGCGTTTGTTTACAACTGAGTGAACAAGTGACTGATCCTTAGCGAACATTACCAGCTCAAGGACACCTTATCTAATATTTTTATCGCCAGTGAACACTCTCTAGAACTGGGGGAGTACCTGGACAATATCTACAAGGAAAATCCTAGAACATTTATATAAAATAAGAGTGCATAGTGGAGATCACGGTGACACGGTTTCCTCCACCTTCATTCTTTATCTTTATCAACTCATTCTTCTGCAACAGCAGGGACAATCACGTAGCAATGCTACCAGATCATCAAACAGCAACGCTGTAGCAAAATATAGTGCCTAAACTCGACAAGAGAGTTAATCAGTCTGGCAAACTTGTCAGACAGGCACCCGGCTTCAGATAAGTATATTGAAGTTTATTACAGTAGCGTATTAGTTGGCCAATTGTATGCTTGTATAACTTTAATATTCTATAAATCTGTCTGTCGGTAATAAAGCAAGGCAAAGCCTCATTCATCGGTACGTTTATTAAAATTGTAGTGTAGCTGTGAATATTATCCAGCACTAGACTCGTGAGTGTCCATTGTGTCAGAAAAGAATTCAGCCTCAATAAGTAAAAACCTCACAAGTGTCCATAGTGTTGGAAAAGATTCAGTCAAGCTAACTGTATCTTAAAATGAATAAATACATTGCATATATACTTGAATATATAAATTAAGTTATCAATTGCTTGCTTAGTTATTTTTTAAGTTATCATATAAGTTCATTTAATTGAATGATTTCTAGTACTTAGTTAACAGTATTTAGACTACATTTAAGGTCATTTATTATACTTTTACAATTTAATTTGTTGTTTATAGTATAAGTACATATTGGCTGTTAATAGTTATGGTGCTAGGTTAGACTATGTATGTTTAAATCCCTGATTTAAACAGAGCCAGTGTTCAGTCAGATAACTGAATTTATTAAATCTTATCCTTGTATAAAATACAAGCTGATGTGAGATCCCTGTCTACAGGTGGACTGGAACTTCTATCAACAAAGTCATTCACCCCACCTGTCCCTTACAGCCCACAATCTGTCATTAGGAAAAGAGGGGCTAGGATTTACAACCCTAGCTAGAGATTTTAGTTGAATTAATTTGCAGACAGTAATTTTTTAATTTAGTTCAGTATAAGTCCCTGGTAGTCTCCTCTTATATCAATCCCAGCAGGTTTTTCCCACATATGTAGCACCATCAAAGTGCGAAATAATCAGAGGGCGCTAAATATCACCAAGACACACGCTGGTCCTGGAAGTCAGGACATTCAACAAGGATGTGCACAACTGTAAGAGGGACAACGCAATTCGGACAATAAGGAGCAGGGCGGCGCTCCATTAAGTGACCGTGGGTTAAGCGAGTATGACCAACCCGCAGTCGTGCCAAAGCAGTTTCCCACCGCCGGTTACGGTGGCAGGAGGAAGGCCACGGGGACACACTACGTTTGAGAGTACGCAGCTTGTTACCAACCACAGAGGACCAATAACCCTGCCAATGGGCAAGAATGGAAGAATGAATAACAGGATAAAAGTTGGAATAAGGAATACCTTTACGGGAGATGGGACAAGAACGGATAGCTTCCTTAGCGGCAGCATCCACATTCTCATTGAAAGAAACACCAATATGGCTGGGAACCCAGCAAAACTCTACTGATTTAAATTTACTAGAAATAAGAAACAGCCAATGTTGTATCTCGATGACCACCGGATGGACAGGATTAATGGACCCTAGAGCCATGAGGGCACTATAAGAGTCAACTACAACCACAAAGGAGGAATGAGAATGAGAAAGCAAGAGACGAAGGGCATAGAGAATAGCATAAAGTTCTGCTGTAAAGACGCTAGCCTCCGAAGGGAGGCGACACATATCAGTACGATCAGGAAAAACAACAGAGTAGCCCACACCGTCCGCAGACTTAGACCCATCGGTGATGATGGAAATAGAGTGGGAGTGCGAAGAATAGTGCTCAAGGAAGAGGCTTTTCAGAATTGTAGGAGGGGTAAAGGCTTTAGTAATACAAGTCAAGGACGTACAAAACTTGGGAAGAGGGACTCTCCACGGAGGCAAGGAACGAACAATATGAGGAGAAACATTAGAAATATGAACAGAAAGAGAATCCTGTAAGCGAGATAACCGGACAGAAAGTGGGAGACAATGAAGAGGAACAGGAACCACAGGAGGAGGAAAAGTCAATGCACGACAGAGGCGAGAGGAAGGATGTTGGAAGGACCGCGCAAGATAGCGATCACGGCGGTCCTGAAGAGAGAGAAAGCCAGTGTCAACATACAAACTAAGGGCGGGAGTCGAACGAAAGGCACCAGAGCTGAGACAAAACCCAGTATGGTGCAAAGCATCAAGACAGCGAAGAGTAGAAGGAGAAGCAGAAGAGTATGCAGGGCAACCATAATCGAGTTTAGACAGGACGAGAGAGGAGTGCAAATAGAGGAGCGTGTGCCTATCCGCTTCCCAAGAAATATGGGACAAAACCTTAAGGTGGTTAAGGGCCTTAGAGCATTCAACTCGGTGGTAAGAGATATGGGCTGACCAAGGCAAACGAGTGTCAAAGACTAACCCCAAAAGCTTCGCGGAATCCCTGTACGCAATGGGATGACCATAAAGCGACAAAGAGGGACGAAGAACGACATGCTTCCGAGTAAAAGTCATAGCAAAAGTCTTAGATGCAGAGAACTTGAAGCCATGATCGGTGGCCCAAGACGACACGGCATCAATCGCAAGTTTAAGCCGCCGTTGAAGGAGAGGGGAATTATCACCCCGACAGCAAGGGGTAAGATCATCAACATAGAGAGCAGAGAAGACGCCAGAAGGAAGAGAGGAAAGAAGACCGTTGAGGGCAACTAGAAAAAGAGTAGTGCTCAGAACAGTACCCTGGGGTACACCCTCATACTGCTGAAAAGGGGCAGAGAGAGCAGTACCAGGCCGCATACGAAAGGAACGACGAGAGAGGAAGAGAGGGAGGTTCCCACGAAGGCCAAAAGAATGAAGTTGAGACAGAATATGATACCGCCAGGTAGTGTCATAAGCCTTTTCCAGGTCAAAAAGGACGGCAACAACGGAGGTCTTCGCAGCAAGAGCAGTACGAATATAGACTTCCAAGTTCACCAGGACATCTGTTGTGCTGCGGCACTTGCGAAAACCAAATTGAGAAGGGAAGAGGTGGTGGTAGTGTTCTAAGAACCACATCAAACGCACGTTGACCATACGTTCAAAGAGCTTGCCAACACAACTCGTGAGGGCAATAGGGCGGAAGTCCTTGGGGGATGACCCGAGAGACCCTGGTTTCCGAACAGGGAGGACAACAGCATCGAGCCAGTCTTCAGGGACTGACGATGACTCTCAGACCCGATTGTACAGACTCAGTAAATACTGAGACGTGCACGGAGGGAGATGGCGAAGCATTTCATAATGAATGCCATCGGAGCAAGCTGCCGTAGAACCACAAAGGGCTAGGGTAGATTGAAGTTCAGAGAGAGAGAGTAGGGATCATTATAGGGAAGGTGAAGATAAGTACAGAAATTTAAAGGATGAGATTCAAGGAGAGGCTTATGAAGAAAGAAGGATTGGGGGAGATGAGAACCAGAACTAACAGAGGAGAAATGGGAACCCAGTTCGGTCGCAACCTGCAATGGGTCCGCCACAAGAGCACCATGGAGGTGAAGGACCGGTGAGACATCGGGAACGAACTTACCCGCAATCTTGCGGATACGCTTCCAGACCAGTGGAAGAGGAGTTTCGGACGTAACGGTGGAAACATAAGACGCCCAGCAAGCACGTTTAGCCGCACGGATGGTCCTACAGGCCACCGCACTCGCCTTCCGAAACAAAAGAAAAGACTCAACCGTCTGCCGGCGGCGATGTCTCTTAGAGGCTGCACACATACAGCGGACAGCCCGAGTACAGTCCAAACTCCACCAGGGAACGCACTTCCGCGTTCCCCGAGAGGAAGAGCGTGGAATAGAGTGGAGGGCAGCGTCAAAGACAGTGTCATGAAAAAGAAGCAGGGCACGAGGGAGAGGTAAAACGGAGAGGTCGGAAATAGTAGCACGGAGAGTAAAGAGGCGCCAGTCAGCCTCGGCAAACCGCAACCTAGGGAAGGAGAGAGGAGGGCGAAAGGAGAAAAAAGTGACAAGAATAGGAAAATGGTCACTGCCATGGAGGTCATCAAGGACTCGTCACCCAAAATATAAGGAAAGGGATGACGAGCACAGAGAAAGATCGAGACAAGAAAGGGAGCGAGTCCGAGAGTCCAAATGAGTGCGCTCACCAGAATTAAGAAGGGATAGGGAAGAAGTGAGGATGAAAGGTTCAAGGAGGCAACGCCGTGTGTTTGTTAGCACATTACCCCAAAGGGCATGACGACAATTGAAATCATCCAGCAGGAGCACAGGCTCCGGCAAGGAGTCTAGGAAGTATTTAAGATCAGGAAGAGAAAGTGGGACAGTGGGAGAGAGATAAATGGAACAAACCGTGTACCATCTACGCGCAAAGACACGGGTGGCAGAACAGTGGAGAGGCGAGGAAAAAAGTAAGGGGACAAAGGGAACATCGGAACGAATCAAGAGAGCAGAAGAATTATGGATCCCAGCGACAGCTGGGGGAGAGAAAAGAATAGAAACGGACCAGGACGAGAACCAAGCATCGGCTCCTGGAGACAGACACGAAGGGGCGAAAACTGAAATGGTAAGTTAGAGGTCAAGGAAATTGGCGTAAAATCCACGGATGTTCCACTGAAGAAAAGACATCAGCAAAGAGAGAGAGGACAGCAACAGAGAGCAAAGAAGAAACAAAGGTGAAGAAGGAACACAGCACGCTAAAAAAGCCCAGAGTCAGGATCAGGGTCAGCAAAGTCATGGTTAGGGGGCAAGGGTAAACTGAGTAAAGAAGGCGGGCAAGAAGTGGGAGTACGGACCAGAGGTGGACGAGCAGGGTCTGGAGGAGAGAGGGCAGAAAGAGGGGAGCACACCTCAGTAAGGGCAGTAACCGAGATGGAACTGGGGGCTAAAGAAACCCCCACAGTAGGAACAGGGGGCACCACCACCGAAGCGGGAGGGAATCAGAGATAGGGGGTGAAGAAGAAAGCAAAGCTTTCTTACCGACAGGGGAGGAGGAAGGAGAGGAGCCAGGTTTCCGCTTCTGACTCAAAGATACAGGCGACCCAGCAGCAACGTACTGGGCAACAGACTCAAGTGTCTCGATAGTAGAAGAAGAGCGAGAGCGAACAACGCAACCATCAAGAGAGCGATGGACGTCGGCCCGCACAGTCAGGCTGCGTGGAGAGCCAAGAAATGGAGGAGAAGGATGGGAAGGAGGACTAGAAGGAGAGGAAATAGAAGACACAGGAGACGTGACAGACTGGGTACAAAGAAGGGAAGCCCTAGACAGAGAACCAGAAGGGGGACCCTTCGGGACAGAACGGAGGGAAACAGGGGAGGTGGTGGTGGGCATGTCCGGGTCTAAGGCTCGGAAACGGTTGTGAGACTGAGGAAGCCGGGAAGGACGAGGAGAGGAAGAGCGCTCCACATGAGCATAGGAGACACCGGCGAAAGAGGGGAGACGATGAACTTGGCGCCAAGCCTCTGGAAAAGACAAACGGTCCCGGTGCTTCAAGTTGAGGACAGCCGCCTATAGTTTGTAACGAATACACACACGGGAGAAGGTAGGGTGGGCCTCACCGCAATTGAGGCATCGGGCCTGGGGAGAAGTGCACTCCAACTTAGAGTGACCCTCGTTTCCACACAGGGGACAGAGAGAGACAGGACTAGAGCATTTGAGGGTACTATGCCAAAACTTCCAGCACTTACTGCAGAGCCGAGGAGATGGAATATACTCCTGAACGGAGCACCTGGCACCAGCCAGAATGACAGAGGATGGAAGGGTCCTACCATCAAAGGTAACCTTCACAACCTGAAGAGGCAGACGGCGATGACCACGAGGGGGACGAGTAAATGTATCCACCTGGAGGACAGAATGACCCTGGGCCTCGAGGACATGCTTGATATCCTCCTGGCAGTCCCTGAGATCCCTAACACCGGTCGCAACATGATGCAGGAGAACAGTGCCCACACTGGCATTCAACCGAGAGTTCTTCAAGACCCGAACAGGGGTTTCGCCAAGGCAGGATAAGGCAGCCAAGCGAGTGGCCGCATTCTGAGGAGCAGCAGCAACGACACGGGTACCAAGTTGAGTGGGGTTAAAGGTGACAGAGGCATCCACGGAATCAACAAAATGCCTATGAAGGGAAAAATCGTCAGTAGTTGAATCCAAAGATTGGAGGTCAAAGTATTTAGTCCACGTATCAGGACCAAACAGAGCATGGAATGAAGTAGGATGGGAAGGGAGCATACGAGAGCGGCTATGGCGGGGACGGCGATGAGAACCCGTAGAGAGAGACGGGTCGAAAGGTGCAGTAGTTGCAAGAAGAGATGGAGCCGTGTAAGGGGACGAGACAGTCACCACAGCAGGCTTGGGGCTCGACCCAACCACAGAGGAGGGAGGGAAGCAGGGAGGAAGAGTCCGGTCTGGGCCTAAACCGGGCTCTGTAGCGGAGGCTACAGATCCCGGTCTTCCAGGACGGTCCGACTCAGGGGCCTGGTCGCCCACCCCATGAGCCTGGTTAGGAGTAGTCAAGTCGTCATCCATATAGCAAACCAATATATAAGGGATGGGACCTGGAACCAAGGGATACCACCTTCCAGGGCAGCCAGGTAGGCCGAGCGCAGGCCAGTGCAGGAAGGGTGTGTCGTCCCGAGCGGTGCTCCCTCTTTTCAACAGGGGAGTCCTACTACTTCGTTCATTCTCCCACACTGGTGCTAAGACCCCAGTCCCCCTATCGCCCTAGCCTGGACACCCAACCATCCACTCAGGGCGGCCTCTCACAGGCGACCCCTCCAGGGGGTGGTCTGATGGCTCACAAGGCCCCTACATGGTGCCCGTACACCACCCAAAGAGGGGGCACAGGCAACCCACACCTGTCCCAGGGAGGTGTACGTGAGCCCCTCACCAGGGCAAGGAGGCACCACGGAGGGGCTGTGGACCTGTGGAACGTTCCTGGATTGTCTAGAACCGACTCAGGAAGCGTGGGAACCTCACACCATTGAGGGACAGGCGTCGTGAGCCAGGAATGTAAAAGTAGATCAATTTCCCTCCCATTATTCCTTGTTTGATTAGGCTAGATAGGCCATTATGTTCATATATGTGTGTTATAGCATAATGTTGATACACCAGTAGTAGGATAGGCTGCAGGACAGCTTGTGTCCAGGACTGTTGAAGAGGACAGTGTGTTTGGACGACGGGGCAGTTGAGGAGGAGGTGCCGACGTGGACGAAGAGGCCCCTCTGTGAGGGAATGTGATGCCCCCCTTTTAATCTGCCCAGTTGGAGGTGTTGGTGGAGGTCGTGAAAGAAGAGTTGCTGACGATCTCCAGACTTGTTATTCTCTTTTTTACATTCCTGTATTACTTGTAAATGTATGTGTGATCATGTAGTTTATGTCAGTAAACTCACACATTTTATCATTGTGTTTAAGTGTGCCTCCATTATAATAATCTCTATGAGCGTACACGAGGGTTATAGTACCACCTAGTGAACACCACGTTTTCTACAGAAGGTCTTATCGCCTGGAGAGTGGTAAAGCAGCACAGACTTATATAAAAGTGTACTCTAGGCCATCTGACCAGTATCATGGCCGAAAGAGTAGCAACACTGTGGCAACAAGCAGTATAGGATACACCCACTGAACTGCATTGCTGGGGTGCAGGTATCTCAACCCAGCTGGCGACCTTGTTAAAGGAAGATAGGGAAGGCAGGCGGGAAAGGAATTCCTGCAATCTTTTTGTCTGGCAGGCAAGACTCAGGGAAATTTATTGTTAAAAGGTTAGCCTGGGTCTTCCTTCACTTCTCCACGGGTCTTGGCCGGAATTGCTAACAGCAGTTTCCCTGTGGTTGACTGAAGGGCTCCCAGGGTGAATCAGTGGCACCCCATTGTGGTGGGAGCAAAGACCTGTGGTGGTGGGCATTGCTGGTCCTCCCGTGTGGGACCATGAGACTCCGGTGAGTACCGAGAGTCAGAGGGGCTGAATATTCTGCCTTCTGAGCCCCTAGCAGCCGATTGCTAGTGGAGCCCCAGCCCCCCTCCCCCGCGGTGACACCATGTAACCCCGTTCATCATATTACGCAAGAGTGTCACCCCCGCCAAACACACACCGAAACTACGACGTTGCTACAACGTGAAAATAGAGACAGTTACGGTTTGTGTTTCCAGGGACCTCAACAACTATCAACACCACCTCACAGCAGGAATCCGTTCCCACAACTCTGACTGGTGTAGAGAACTGATATGGAGAAAGGAGGCAATAAACGTATGCGTTGATGGAGGAAAAAATTACAAAATGAACAGGGAACGAGAAGGGCCTCGAAATAACAATTCACTTAAAGTATATTACATAAACAGTAGGAGTCTAAGAAACAAAATAAACGATTTAAATGCTCTTGTTTGCACAGAAATTATAGATATTATTGCTCTTACCGAAACATGGATGAATGTAGAAAACCGAGAACTATTAGCTAAATATGAAATAAACGGATTTAAACTTTCACACAGATATATTAGACGAGGAGGGGGAGTAGCCATATATGTTAAGGAAAATTTGAAAAGTAGTCTCAAAGAGGTAATCAAAACTGAGCCACACACACACAAACTATTTGCCTAGAATTAAACGAAAAAGCTAGAAATCTTATAATAGGAGTTATATACAAGCCACCAAACTTAGACAGAATGGAAGCAAAGAATCCGAGATGAAATATCTAGAGCATCTAGATTTAACAGAATTTATGCCATGAGTGACTAATTTTAGTGGAATAAACTACATTAACAAAACAAGGAATAATGAAGCAGAAGATTTTCAAGAATTAATTGACGATTGTTTTGTTAAGCAACACATTAAGGAATCAACATGGGAAAATAATATTTTAGACTTAGTGTTAACTAATAGGAAAACAAATTAATTACATCAAAATAGGGAGTGAGCTAGGGTACAGTGATCAAAAATTAATCAGATTTAGCATAGAATGGAATACATTTGTGGGAGAAAATGCTGTTAGTGTCAGATTTTCGAAAAGCTGATTTTAATGGCCAAAATAATTTTGTGGGTGAAATAGATTGAAAAGTCTTGGGCACAGGGGGTGGGGGCGGTCTTGGAGCGAGACGTGAACCCAGCAATGGTTAATTTAATGTAAAAAAGGATTTCGATGTGGATTTACAATATAACTTATTTCAAAATATTCTAAATAGGAACGTAGTATGCCAAACAAATTTAAATGGTCGAAAGTAAGTAAGTAATTATCAAAAGAAGGCACCAAACCGGGAAGACTATGTAGCACCATCAAATGCGCAAAATAATCAGAGGGCGCTAAATATCACCAAAGATGCCAATACGAGAACAAAAACGCCTAAGGCGAACGATATCAAAAGTATCCGAGTCACCAAGAATTCTATTGAGGGACAGGGGACCGCGAGGGGGTGGTCGGAAAGCAAGACACACGCTCGTCCTGGAAGTCAGGACATTCAAGAAGGACATGCACGACCGTAAGAGGGACAATGCAACTAGGAAAATAAGGAGCAGGGCGGCACTCCATCAAGTGACCATGGGTTAAGCGAGTATGGCCAATACGCAACCTCGCCAGAGCTGTTTCCCACCGCCGGTTACGGTGGAAGGAGGACGGCCACGAGGAAACACAACATTTAAGAGTACGTAGCTTGTAACCAGTAACAGACAACCAAGAAGCCTGCCAACAAGTAAGGACTGAGGAATGGATAACCGGGTAAAAGTCGGAATACGGAATGCCTTTACGAGAGATGGGACAAGAGCGGACAGCTTCCTTGGCGGCAGCATCCGCATGCTCATTTAAAGACACACCAATATGGCTGGGAACCCAGCAAAACTCAACCGACTTAAATTTACTGTGAACAAGAAACAACCAGTGCTGGATCTCGACAACTACTGGATGAACCGGATTAAAGGACCCGAGAGCCATGAGGGCACTACGAGAGTCAACAACAACTACAAAGGAAGACTGACAACGAGAAAGCAGGAGACGAAGAGCATAGAGAATAGCATAAAGCTCTGCTGTAAAGATGCTAGTCTCCGGAGGTAAGCGACACATATAAGTGAGATCAGGAAAAACAACAGAGTAGCCAACACCATCCGCAGACTTCCATCGGTGAAGACAGAAACGGAGCGGGAGTGAGAAGAAAAGTGCTCGAGGAAAAGGCGTTTTAGAACCGTAGGAGGGGTAAAAGCTTTAGTGATACAGGTCAAGGATGCACAAAACCGCGGAAGAGGGACTCTCCACGGGGGCAAAGAAGGAACATCACGAGGAGAAACATCAGAAATACGAACGGAAAGAGAATATTGTAGGCGAGATAACTGGACAGAAAGAGGGAGGTGGTGAAGAGGAACAGGAACCGCAGGAGGGGTAAAAGTTAAAGCACGACAGAGGCGAGAGGAAGGATGTTGCAAGGACCGCGCAAGATAGCGAAGACAGTAGCGATCACGGCGGTCCTGGAGAGACAGGAAGCCAGTGTCAACATATAAGCTAAGGATGGGAGTCGAACGAAAGGCACCAGAACCGAGGCGCAACACAGTATGGTGCAAAGCATCAAGACGGCGAAGAGTAGAAGGAGAAGCAGACGAGTAAGCAGGGCAACCATAATCGAGCTTAGACAGGACGAGAGAGGAATGTAAAGCAAGAAGAGTGCGCCTATCTGCCCCCCAAGAAGTATGGGACAAGACCCGAAGGAGGGTAAGGGCCTTAGAGCACTCAACACAGAGATAAGAGATATGGGGAGACCAAGACAAACGAGTGTCAAGGAACAACCCCAAAAGCTTC
This sequence comes from Procambarus clarkii, assembly GCF_040958095.1. Taxonomy (NCBI): domain Eukaryota; kingdom Metazoa; phylum Arthropoda; class Malacostraca; order Decapoda; family Cambaridae; genus Procambarus; species Procambarus clarkii. The sequence continues at coordinate 4,722,778 of NC_091216.1, forward strand.
GCGGAATCTTTGTATTCAAGGGGATGACCATAAAGTGACAAAGAGGGACGAAGAACAACCCGTTTCCGCGTAAAAGTCATGGCACAAGTCTTAGAAGTAGAGAACTTGAAGCCATGATCGGTGGCCCAAAATGACACGGCATCAATTGCAAGTTGAAGCCGGCGCTGAAGGAGAGGCGAATCATCACCCCTGACAGCCAAGGGTAAGATCATCGACATAGAGAGCGGAGAAGACACCAGAAGGAAGAGAGGAAAGAAGACCATTGAGGGCAACCAGAAAAAGAGTAGTGCTCAGAACACTACCCTGGGCACACCTTCGTGTTGCTGAAAAGAGGCAGAGAGCGCAGTACTAAGGCGCACCCGAAAGGAACGACGGGAGAGGAAGCTGCGGAGAAAGAGAGGGAGATGACCACGAAAGCCAAAAGAATGAAGTTGAGATAGAATATGATATCGCCAAGTGGTGTCGTAAGCCTTTTCCAGGTCAAAACGGACGGCAACAACAGAGGTCTTCGCAGCAAAAGCAGTACGAATATAGACCTCCAAGTTCACCAGGACATCTGTCGTGCTGCGGCACTTGCGGAAACCAAATTGAGAAGGGGAGAGGAGGTGATGGTGTTCCAGGAACCACATCAGACGAACGTTAACCATACGTTTAAAGAGTTTGCAGACACAACTTGTGAGAGCAATAGGGCGAAAGTCCTTAGGGGAAGTACCCAGAGACCCCGGTTTGCGAAGAGGGAGGACAACGGCATCGAGCCAGTCCTTAAGGACTGACGACGACTCCCAGATCCGATTATACAGACTCAGTAAATACTGAGACGTGCACGGAGGGAGATGGCGAAGCATCTCATAATGAATACCATCGGAGCCCGCCGCCGTAGAACTGTAGAGGGCCAGGGCAGAACGAAGTTGAGAGAGAGAGAAGAGATCATTATAGGGAAGTTGAAGACGAGTGCAGAAATCTAAAGGACGAGACTCAAGGACAGGTTTACGAAGAAGAAAAGATTGGGGAAGATGAAGACCAGAGCTAACAGAAGAAAAGTGGGAACCCTGTACGGAAGCGACCTGCAACGGGTCCGCCACAAGAGTATCATGGAGGTGAAGGACCGGTGAAACATCGGGAACGAATTTACCCGCTATCTTGCGGATACGCTTCCAGATCTGGGCCAGAGGAGTTTCGGACGTAATTGTTGAGACATAAGATGCCCAACATTCACGTTTAGCCGTACGGATAGCCCTACGGGCCACCGCACTCGCTTTCCGAAAGAAAAGAAAAGAATCGGTCGTCTGCCTATGGCGGTGCCTCTTCCAGGCTGCACGCTTACAGCGGACAGCCCGAGTACAGTCTGCATTCCACCAGGGAACGCACTTCCGTGGACTCCGAGAGGAAGAGCCAGGGATAGAGCGGAGGGCAGCGTTGAAGACAGTGTCATGAAAAAGGAGGAGAGCGCGAGAGAGAAGTCAGAGAGAGTAGCACTGAGGGTAAATAGGGTCCAATCCGCCTTAGCAAACTGCCACCTAGGGAAAGAGAGGGAAGGGCGAAAAGAGAAAAAGGAAACAAGGATGGGGAAATGATCACTTCCATGGAGGTCATCAAGAACCTGCCACGTGAAATCTAAGTAAAGAGAAGAAGAGCAGAGAGAAAGATCAAGACAAGAAAGGGTGCGAGTCCGAGAGTCCAAATGAGTGGGCTCACCAGAATTCAGAAAAGACAGGGAAGAAGAGAGGACAAACGGCTCAAGAAGGCGACCCCGGGTATTCGTCAGAACGTCACCCCAAAGAGAATGACGACAACTGAAGTCACCCAGCAGGAGCACAGGCTCCGGCAAGGAGTCTAGGAGGTGTTTCAAATCAGGAAGAGAAAGCGGGACACTCGGGGGGAGATAAATGGAACAAACTGTGTACCATTTCCCCACAAAGATACGAGCAGCAGAACAATGGAGAGGTGAAGAAAAAAGTAAAGGAACAAAGGGAACATCAGCACGAATCAAAAGAGCAGAAGAATTAGAAGCCCCAGCAACGGCTGCCGATGGGGGGGGGAGAGAGAAAGGAATAGCCACGAAAACGTCCAGGACGAGCACCAAGCATCGGCTCCTGGAGACAGACACAAAGGGGCGAAAACCACGAAATCAGAAGTTGGAGTTCGAGGAAATTGGCGTAATAACCTCGAACGTTCCATTGAAGAATGGACAACGACGAGAAGAGAAAGGACAAAAACAGAGAAAAAGGAAGAAACAAAAGCGAAAGAGCAATAGAGCACGTTAAAGAATATCAGGGTCAGCAAAGTCAGGGTTAGGGGGCATGGGTAAACTGAGCAAAGACGGAGGGAAGGAAACGGGAGAACAGATCAGAGGTGGGCGGGCGGGGTCCGGAGGACGAGGAGGAGGAGGAAGAGGAGGCGACAACGGAGAGGAGCAGTCAAGGACAGCAGCAGGAAGAGGAAGGGTAGAAAGAGGGGAGCGTACCTCAGCAAGGGCAGCAACCGAGAGGGAAGCGGGGGCTAAAGAAACCTCCATAGCAGGAACAGGGGGCGCAACCACCGAAATGGGAGGGGAAGGAGCGAGAGAGGCAGAAGTAGGGGCCGAGGAAGAAAGCGAAACCTTCTTTCCCGCCGGGGAGGAGGAAGGAGAGGAGCCAGGTTTACACTTCTGACTTAAAGAGACAGGTGTCCCAGCAACCACGTACTGGGCAACGGATTCTAGCGTCTCAACAGGAGAAGCTAAACGAGAGCACACATGACCGCCGTTTGGAGAGCGATGGACATCAGCCCGCACCGACAGGCGGCGGGGAGAGTCAAGAGACGGAGGGGAAGGATGGGAAGGAGGAACGGAGGGAGACGAGGAAGAAGACACAAGAGACACGACAGACCGGGTAGAAAGAAGGGGGAACCCCAGACAGAGGACCAGGAGGTGGATCCGTCGGGAGAGAACCCAAAGGAACAGAGGAGGGGGCAGTGGGCATATCAGGGTCCAAGGCCCGGAAACGGTTGTGAGTCTCAGGAAGGCGGGAAGGACGTGAAGAGGAAGAGTGCAACTCGCGAGCATAAGAGATATTAGCATAAGGCGGGAGCCGGCGAACCTGCCGTCTCGCCTCAGGAAAAGATAAACGCTCCCGGTGCTTCAAGTTGAGGACGGCTGCCTCAAGCTTGTAATGGACAAACGCACGGGAGAAGGTAGGATGGGCCTCACCGCAGTCGAGGCAACGAGCCTGGGGAGAAGTGCACTCCGACTTAGAGTGACCTTCGCCACCACACAAAGGATAGAGAGAGACAGTCCCGGAGCAGCGGAGGGCACCATGCCCAAACCTCCAGCACTTGTTGCAGAGCCGAGGAGAAGGAATGTACTCCTGGACACAGCACCTGGCACCAGCAAGAATGAAAGAGGGTGGAAGGGTCCTACCATCAAAGGTAATCTTCACAACCCGGAGGGGTTGACGGCGACTACCACGAGGGGGACGAGTAAACGTGTCCACCTGGAGAATAGAATGGCCCTGGGCAGCAAGGATATGTCGAATATCGTCGTGGCAGTCGCGCAGGTCCCGAATACCGGTCGCAACATGGGGCAGGAGCAGAATAGTGCCAACACTGGCATTCAACTGAGCGTTCTTCGAGACCCGAACAGGGGTCTCGCCAAGGCAGGATAAGGCAGCCAAGCGGGAAGCAGCATCCTGAGAAGGAGCAGCAACGACACGTGTACCGAGACGAGTGGGGTTGAAAGTAATGGAGGCATCCACGGAATCAACGAGATGTCGATGGAGGGAGAAATCGTCAGGAGGCGCAGAATCAAGAGGGAGGAGATCAAAATATTTGGCCCACGAAGCGGGACCAAACAAGGCTTGATAGGTAGCAGAACTGGAAGGAATCGAGCGAGGGCGGCCGTGACAAGGACGGCGGTGAGAACCCCCAGAGAGAGAGGGGTTAAAAGGCGCAGTAGTTACAACTAGAGAAGGAGCCGCGCCAGGGGACGAGGTAGTCACCACTGGGGGCTTGGGGCTCGACCCCAACCACAGAGGAGGGAGGGGAGCCAGGGGAAGGAGTCAGAGAGGCCAAAGGAGGAGCAAGGTCGGGGCCCAATGCAGCGGAGGCTACAGAGCCCGGTCTTCCAACACGGACTGACTCGGGGGCTTGGTCGCCCACCCCACGAGCCTGAGAAAGTAAACCAGAAACAGCCGAAACAGGGGTCATCATCATTATGAAAAGAAAAATTCATTCACGAATGTGCCCCCACACCCACCATGGAGCCACAATTAGAGGCAGGACACCCAACAAGAAGCTATCGCCGATCTTGCCAGGGCCTCCTAGGGGTGTGTCGTGCGTATACGCCCCACAAACGCCACCTTAAGAAACCGACAGTCCGTCGAGGTCGGGTTCAGTGACGAAAGGGGGAATTGACAATAAAAGGTTCCCCTCGCTCTCTACGTCGGGTACTACAGTTCTACGGGTGCAAGAGTATGCCTCCTCAAGCACCCGGGCGTCAAAATAGAAGAAGTCCAAGGGAAGAACCAGAACAAGCAAAAGGTCGGAAGGAAACGGCAAGCAGATAGGAGAAGAGGGGGGAGAAAAACGAAACAGAAGGAAAAGGTGCTCAGCAGAATTGGAGAGGAAGGCAGCAGGAGGACAAGGCTAGAAAAGGACAGAGGACTGTCCCAAGGAGCATCACACTCCAGCAGCCGCCCACTAAGCCCCCACACGGCAACAACGAGCTGAGCGGGGAGGGGGAATTGGTCGAAAAGTAATGACCTGAAATTAATAACAAAGGATCTGAAGAACTTTACTGGTAGAAAGAGCTTGGTACAAAAGGATTAAGAATGAGGAAGTCAGTTTAGAACAAGAAATCGTCCAACTGGTTAGAAATGTTAAAAAAAGAGATAGGAAGGGCAAAAAGAAACTATGAAGTTCGTATACCTTGAGATGAGTAGTATTTTTAATCAATATTTTATCTCTGTATTTACTAAAGAGGAACTTAACATTATGCCATCAGCCGAACAAGTCTATGTGGGTGGGGAAGAAGACAGGTTGACTAGTTTAGCAGTTACCAAGGAGGATGTCATTAAACAAATAGTGAAACTCAAGCCAAACAAATCCCCAAGGCCAGACAAAGAGTTTGCCAGAGTGCTTAAAGAATGCAAAGAGGAGATTTGTGATGCAATATCTACCATATTTAATAAATCATTAGAGTCAGGAAGAGAGCCAGAGTCGTGGAAGGTTGCTATTGTGATTCCAATTTTCAAGAAAGGAGATAGATTACTTGCGTCAAACTATCGGCCAATTAGCTTAACGTCTATTGTGGGAAATTAATTTAATCGATAATTGCAAATACCATTCATCTTCATCTTGAAAATCATAAATTAATAAATGATCCACAACATTGTTTTACATATGGCTATTCATGTTTAACAAATTTGCAATCATTTTATTCCAGTTAAGTTGAGGCAGTCAATAGTGGTCAAGATACACAACATTGTGATGTTGTGTATCTTGACTTTAGCAAAGCTTTTGATACAGTGCCACGTGAAAGAGTGATTAAAGAGATAGAGGCTCATGGTATTGGGGGAACTATATTAAGTTGGATTAGGGCACGGCTATACCAAATGAAACAAAGAGTTAGTATAAATGGGGTTAAGTCAGAGTGGGAAAATGTTGTAAGTGAAGTGCTTCAAGGCTCTGTCCTGGGACCTGTGTTATTCACAATATATTTAAATGATTTAGATTCAGGTTTGAGCAGCAATATTTGCAAATTTGCCTATGATACAAAAAACGGGAGGGGAAATAAACTTGGAAAAAGATTCACTATCATCTCAAGACGGTTCAAATAGGGTTTTGGAATGGTCAAAAGATTGGCAGAGGAAGTTTAATGCTGCCAAATGTAAAGTTTTGAGGCTAGGTAACGTGTTACAAGATACGAGCTAGATGGTGTTGGGATTGCAAAAGGGGTCTGGGAATTATGATTAGTAAAAGTTTAAAAAGCAAAAAATCAATGCATAAATGTTAGTAATAAGGCAAATAGAACACCGGGATTTATTAACTGAAGTGATACTGATAAGACACCTGGTGTTGTTTGTCAGCTATATCTTGCTATGGTTAGGCCCCATTTCGATTATGCGTTTCAGTTTTGGTCGCCGTACTATAGAATGGATATAAATTCATTAGAATGCGTTCAGCGTAGGATGACAAAGTTAATCCCTGAAATTAGAAACCTGTCATATGAAGAAAGACTGACAAAGCGTAAAGTACATTCTCTAGGAAGGCAAAGAATTAGGGGTGACATGATAGAGATGTACAAGTGGATGAAAGATCATAGCAAATGGGATATTAATAGGGTATTAAACGTATTAACATGAGACAGAACATAAAACAATGGGTATAAATTGGATAAGTTTTGATTTAGGAAAGACCTGGGTAAATATTGGTTTGGTAACAGGGTTGTTGATTTTGTGGAACCCAACCTCCACCACGTTACTGCGTAATGTGGTGGAGTTGGGGTCCCTTGATTATTTCAAACGTGGGCTGGACATGGATATGAGTGGGATTGGGAGGTTATAAGTAGGAGTTTCCTCAAATGGGCAAATTAGCTTACTGCAGTTACCTTTATTTTTATGTTCTTATGTTCGTGAACACTCTTGGCAATTACTGAACTCGCAACTGGCAGTATCAAAACACTTCAAGAACACAAGAAATTAACACACATAAATGAATGCAAAAGAACAATGTCACCAAGCCATAACCACAACAAATAATTTACTTTAACAATGTCATCAAGCCACTAAATTACAATGAATCAATTAACACTGAATTAATTTATGCAGATGATGAGTCACATTAACGTGGCTGAAGAATGTTGACCAATTCACACACTAGAAGATGAAAAAACGACGACGTTTCGGTCCGTCATGGAGCATTATCAAGTTGCTTGTAATAAAACATTGTTGTTGTTGTTGTTGTTGTTGTTTTAATTTTAGCTACTCAGAATAAATTGTCCATGTAGTACGGGTTATGGTGAGCCTGTAATCGAGTTCGGTTATTCGCAATTAACTTGTTACTGTGATATTTGGGTCAAAGTTTTAAATGGAGGTGGGGTTTCCTCCTTTTTCACTGTTTCTTTTTCGCTTCTGTTTTAGTGCACTGGTTTTAGTCTTGTTTTAATAACATTATCTTGGTGGTGGATGTAGAAGCAGAATGCTCACTAGTGAGTCCTATTCTTCAACTGCTTTTCTAATCACTGTAGTCACTGTGGAATGTGCATCTAATGCAGCTGCTGTCGTTGGATTAATGTTGAGTTTGATGTGCAGGGCTTCAGTAGCTTCACATTCCAGTAAGTAGTGCAATAGGGTGCCTCTGCTTCTGTTCCACAGACATGACTATTGAGTTTATTATCTCCCAGCAGCACTTATAACCAAGTCTTAGTCTGTGTATGGCTACTGTAATGTCTCTGGATATCTTTTTGTCAGGCTTGAAAGAGTAGGAATCAGTGGCTTATTCGTACTAAATCGCAGTGGATCTTCCTTCCGCTATTCCGGCTCTGTGGCGACTTTTGATAGTTGGGAGTATTTTCTTCTCGATTTTCTCTTTAATCTGTGAAAAAAATGGAGGTATTTGAACTTTTATCTGTGATGAGACGAGGGCGGCACGGGCATAAGGCAAGAAAGAGGTGAGGAGGAGGAGGAAACCTTAGAAGATGTTAAGGGCAAGGCAAAAGGTACGGATGGGATAGGGTGAAAGGGATAATAGGAGTAAGAATGGGAACGTAAGAAAAAGTGTTATGATCACTATGGACCAGGAACCTGGTTTTTTTATGTTATAACCTTTTTTATAGTATCCGACTCCAAGTCGGTAGTATGCTGTCAAGAACTGGCTGTATAGTGCAATAAAGAATAAAAGAGGGGAGGGATAAACCAGACACTATTCTTTCACCAATGTATTTACCGTCACCTTTATATATAAAAATTGACTATTACCACATTTATATACAGTAGTATCACTTTCACGCAGGACACAAGCATTTGCAGTGTTCACCAACTTTGCTGTGTTCACCAAGTTGAACACAAACACAAGGTAAAACATCCAGTACCTTGTCCACTCATATTGGCAAATACTGGTGAATTCACCTTTTACCTGGTCCAGTCCACGGACACAGTCTCACGAGGTGCCTACACCCCACTTTTCACTCTCCAGCTACTCACTGGCAGAGGACATCAGGAACACGCTGGCAGGGGTCTCAAACAACCATATACAGGGGTAGCTAACCCCTGGCAGAAGCCTCTAGCAGCCTGCTGGCAGCACTTCACGGTAGGCACCCCACTGTCGTCCATTACTCTCCTAAGCCAATCTCGGGATACGCTGATCTCTACCAACTGCATAATTTAGCAGCTAATACACTGCCCAGATCGAAGGTGGCTTACTCAGTCTTGTTCTAGGACCAAGCTGAGAGTACGTGGACTGCCCAAGGTAAACTGCCTTCCTCAGTACCACTGCCTCCACACGTTTTTATGTCCACTTCTGTGGACATAAAACGTCATCAGTTAGATGGACGGTACACTGGGGAAACCATGAGGAAACACTCATTACCCTGGGAGTTGACATTATGCTCTGTAGCACAACAGATGGTGCTGATTGTGACACGCCATCCACCAGAGGTCATCCAGGGAAACCTCTCTCACTGACTAGATTAGGAAATCAGAGCCATTTGTCACTGTCACGCCACCACCAATAGATGGCGTTTTCCACGTAGCGTTCAATATCCGGGGAACTGCGGTGCCGACCCACAGATTGCGTTGAAATCGCCCCTCCACACTCCAATGAAGATGGCGATACCATAAGAAAAAGAAAAGAAAGAAAACAAAAAGAAAAAAAGGATGGATAATCCAATGTTAGGTCACAATTGTCAGAAAGTTTTGAACATTTGGGTATGTACTGTGAAAGGGAAAAATCAACAGCAACAAAGAAAGGACTGAGGTTCATGTTGAGTAGGTTGTGTATCAGAGCCAATTTGACAAGATGACATCTGTGTAGAGTAGAGGCAGGAAAGGTTATTTCAGAAGACCAATCAATAGGATAATCAGAATCCTTGACATGACAGAGGAGAGCATTGTTTGCGTCTGCAGACTTAACACTTCTTTTGTGTGTTCCTTGAGTCTGTCATTTAGGGTACGGCCAGTTTCACCAAAGTATTGGAGTAGACAAAACAAATAGGAAATAGAGTAGACACTATTTAGTCACTTTAAGTCAAGAGGACGAGGGGTATTAGTAAGAGTTTTGAGTTCATATATAAAGGGAATGCAGAGCACAGTGCTAGTAGTGTTGGAAGGAGGTTTAGGACAAAAGAAATTATGTTTAGCTAGAGAATAGGCACAGTTGATAAAGTGTGAGGGGTAACCAAGATTAGATAAAGATGTGCAAATAAAGGAAATTTCAGAATCAAGAAACTGAGGTTAACTGATGCGTAGAGCGCAGAGGAAGAGAGAGACGAGGACACTTCTTAACAGAAGGAGGATGGTAGGAAAAGAAGTAAATGTACATGCCACAATGTATGGGTTTGCGGTAGACAGAAAAAGAGATCCTGGATACAGACCTGTGAACAAGTCGATCAAATTCGACTTCATAATGGTCCAGGATGGACTAACGTCATCGTATTTTCATCTTCTAGTGTGTTGTTTTGTCAAAAATTAATTGATGCTAATCATACTGTCACTCAGACAGTTAATGAAAGATAATCAATACTTCAATAATTATACTAATTTTAATACCTTGGTATCGTTTTATCACACAGATGAAACAATACCAAGGTGTCACTTGATGACACATTGTGTTGTGTCACAACAACACAATGATATAATCACACAAATATATAATATTAAGGGTACCACTGAGACAACTGCTAATCACACCACTAACTTACATGACACTAAGACGATCGGAATTAATTAATCCATCCCAACACTTCCTGTAACAGATGGTAACAAATCCTATATGAAATATGTATAACATTGTTCACACATATACATGTGGTCGGTCACTCCACCAGTGACTCTTAGCACTCTAAAGGTTAAGACCTGTCACTTCTCCCTGAGCTGAGAGTTTAAAAGTTCCACAATCTCATTGAATCAAAACATAAAGATAGCTCGTTGCGAGATATACTCTCATCGATTTCGAGATGTGTTGATTACTGATCACCAAAACGAGTATGTGAACAACACAACAATTAAATAACCCGGGTTATGTACTTACATTCATCCATTTCATTCACACTATCGGGAAAGTTCCAGGCATCTCCAGACGTCCAGTAAAACTGTAAATGTAAGTGAGGGAACCCAACACTGTTTCCACCTCAATGTTGAATCAGGATCGAGCCTCTAGCTTTCCAGATGATAAGGTAAATCCAGGAGTACCTTGTTTGCACTATGTGAGCTGGTCAGTCACCTTGACATGACCATCATTGATGGCTCTAGCGTAAATTACCACCCTCACGCAACAGCCTTTAGAATTATGGTACAATAAACCCCACTTTTCTCTTTGTGAGAAAAGAAACGGCCCACTTCCATTCCACACTACTCACTTCCCGTCCCACGTGACTGTATAATGCATGCATGTACACTCACAACTAGGTGAGAACAACTAGGTGATTACACACCCCAGGCGAGGGATGCCTCCTCACCTCCTCTCAAACCTGATATATCCACCACATATATCCACCATTTGTTCAATAACACCAAAACTTTTCACACTTCTTGTTGGCATATTTCACAATTGATTGTCGCTAAAAGGGCTTTACTGCTGAACTGACAATCACTATCTCTGAGACTTCATGTGACACTGAGTCTTACCACTGTGAATCAAGATACGCTACGAGACTTCCCCCCGAAGAGAGTACACCAGTTACATCGGTAAAGAGTACATCGGTAAAGAGTACACCGGTAGAGTACACTGTTTACACTGGTAGAGACTACACCGGTTATTCCAGATTTCACCTCTCTCTGTGCTTCCTGTGAAATCACCCGTGATTCTCCTCACACAGTTATCCACTCTGCTCGTACTTTACATACGACACGTGTGGTTTCGGCGTGTCCTCAAACGAGTTGTTGTGTCGTAATTAACAATCTTCCAGTATGATGTATAATCCAATTGCACCGCAAAATTCACCAGTGATTCAGGTCTGGTTTCTTTCTTGGTTACAAAGAATACTGTGCCTCCTGACGTAGGTTGAAACTCGCTTGCCCGGAGCTCTGAGAGGCTAACTTAGTTTCGCTGACAAGTTCTAGATTCCGAATGCCGGGTGTGACGGTAACGCGTTGGTGTTCGGCTGTTTAAGGCTAGGGGTATGGCCTCGTCACATAGTTATAAAAAAAAATAGAAAAAACTGGAACTTCGTCTGTGGTAAGGTAAGGAGAAGACACACAAAACACAAGTAAACTTTAACAATGAAATTTTAATTACGTTAAATAAATCAAACATGAAAATAATGCACAAACAAATTCTTATAATAAAATCAATGAATCAAAATAATAAGAATACTTAAATGACACAATGAAAAGTTACGTTAAGGCAAAATAACAAGAAGTGCAACACAAAAGTTAAGTGGGAGGTGCTGGAATATTGGCTTAAAGCCACCACCTCTCTCAGTACACGCTAACGTCTAGCTGGGAGGAGTGCTGGCTACGAAAGCACGGAACATTCTGAAGACTGATGTTGGGGCGACCCCAGACATCAGGTAGTATTGGGGGCGAGTGCAGGTGCAGCCAGACCGGCGACCAATCAGCGGAGCCGTAGCGATCAACGGGTAGTTTGGTGGTTGGAGTTCGAACAGGTGGCTGGTTGCATACGTTTCTGCTCACCCTGGCAAGCCTTGCTGGTGCTGGTGTTGTTGTCGTTGTTGGACATTTCTTCCATAGTCTTTTTATATAATTGTGAAGACGTAATTTTGGAGGGAAGAGCAGGCTCAATCTCTTGAAGGAGATTATCGTCACAACTCTCCCCCGAAGCCTGCGGTTCTGGAAGAAGTACGTCGTTATGTGGTGGAGTAATGGATGGAGTCGCTTCTACTTCATAAACTCTGGAGAGGGCATCGGCTATGGTGTTGTCAGACTCTTGGTATAGCGTGTCTCCAGGTTGAATTTCTGCAGGTAGCAAGCCCATAGTAGAAGACGTTGAGATGAGAAGTGGGCGTGCTGCAGGAGGTGTAGGGTGGTGTGGTCCGTATTGATGGTGGACCGAGCACTTTTCAGGTGTGGAGTGAAGTGCTGAAGCTTCAGGATGAGGAAGAGTAGCTCCTTGCCAATTGTTCCGTAGATCCTTGTAGCAGTAGTCGCTGACAGGTGTATTCTTCTCGCCTCGTTGCTGCATCACGACACCACCCACGTCGGTACCATTGGCGTCGACATGGAGGATGAAGGGCTTATCTGACGAGGTGAGAGTGGAATTAGAAGAGGGCATAGGAGCACGATTATTATCCTGAAAACATTTGGGAAGATCATTAAGGATTTTGGAATTAGAAAGCGCCGACTCCTTGTCAGTGCTTTCGGGAGAAGAAGCCGGGATGGTCTCACTGTGGATGTAGGGTTCTGTGAATGTGGAATAATTAGTCAAGACAGTGGGAGGAGTACCATTATATTGCTTCAGGAGGTTGACGTGGCACAGCTGGGTCTTCCGCCACCTATCTGGAGTCTCTATCACATAATTATTATTATTCCTGCACTCTTTGACGCAGTAGGGTCCTGAAAATCTGTTCTGTAAAGGTGAACCTGGGATAGGGAAATAAGCAAGGACGAAGTCTCCCGGCTTGAATTTTCTTACTTTGCTGGTTTGGTCGTAATGAGTCTTCATTCTCACCTGGGCTTTCAATAGATTATCATGGGCAAAGCGGTGGACTCTCTCTAGAATGTGTTGAAGGTTTTGAAGAAACTGGGGCACATTCTGATGCTCACTGAAGGTGGCATCTCTGAGAGAGTCTTTGAAAGCCTTAAGGGGAGTACGGCACTTACGGCCGTAGAGCATCTCATAAGGAGATACTCCTAGGGACTCATTGGGGAGACTTCTGAAAATACACATTATTAGGTCAATCTGCTTATCCCAATCCTTTGAGGTTTCACTACAAAACTTTTTCAAGAGTGCTTTGATGGTCTGATGACTACGTTCAAGAGAACCCTGTGAAGCAGGATGATAGGGGCTGGACAATACCTGTTTGATGTTGAACTCCTCCAGTGTCCTTTTGAAGAGATCACTGGTGAAGTTGGTGCCACAGTCACTTTGAATCTCCCTGGGAAATCCGTATTGAGTGAAGATCTTCAATAGATGTTTGATAACCGTAGCAGCCGTGATGTTCTTCACTGGAACTGCTATGGGAAATCTGGTGGTAGGACACAGGATGGTTAGGATGTAGGCGTTACCTGAACTGGTCCGAGGTAAAGGACCAACACAGTCTATTATGAGTCTGTGGAAAGGTTCCGCAGGCACCTGTATGGGAATCAGTGGTGCTCTGGGAATGGAGACGTTCGGTTTGCCTGCCATCTGACATGTATGACACTGTTTTACGTACTGTTTGACGTTGTTTACCATACCTGGCCAGTAGTAGTCTTGACGAATCCCATGGTAAGTCTTGTTGAAGCCGTAGTGGGAGAATGCTCCGTGGGCCAGGTGTAGAATAGTGGGCCGCAGGCTGGTGGGAATCACAAGTTGTTCGGTGTTGGCCCAATCGTCCTCCTCCTTCAGTTTACTGGGTCTATATCTGCGGTAGAGCAAGTCGTTCTCTAGGAAGAACCCAGGAATACTGTCGGGTTGAGTCTCAGCCTGGAAAAACAATGGTGTTAAAGTAAGATCTTCCCTCTGCAACTTACGGAACTCCAACTTGGTCAGATGCGGGGGTAGTTTCTGAGGGTCTTGAGGGACAGCGGTAGCAGTAGAGTCAGCTGGCTGTGGACGTGCGGCTTGTGCACGGGTGGTCACGAGAACCGGAGGAGAAACATCATCACTCTCTTGAACCTCTGCTGGAACATACTCAAGAATAGGGTTACTTGGCACAGAGTTACACACCTGGGGTTTGTCCATGACGATCAGGTTGGTTGGTTGCAGGTCTTCTGCCAAGTCGTTGCCTAGGAGAAGTTGCACTCCAGGCATGGGAAAAGGCTTTTCCCTGACGGCGACTTGGACTTCCCCGTTCACGTAGGGACAATCCAGGTGGACTCTGGCGAGAGGGTATGGAGTAGTAGCAGTGAGGTCAGTGATGAAGACCGTTTCCCCGGTGTAGACTATGTTGGGCACAGCCGACTTCAAGATGATCGATTGTAGAGCCGCTGTGTCCCTCAAGATCTTCAATTTGAAACGTCCCTCCGGATTTGAACCGTTGGCAGAGACAGTTCCAGTATACAGGTGGTTACTGAAAAGAGAAAGATCATTAACATCAACACCAACATTCATCACAGGCTTACCGGACTTAGGAGGAGTTGGTTTGGGTCGTTGTTGGTCAGTGGTTCCCTTGTATTGAGACTTACCACACTTGTCTATGGTATGTCCATAGAGTCTACAATACTTGCAGTACAGTTGTGAACCAGCTTGATCGGGGCTCACCTTCTCGTAACTGTACCACGACTTCTTACTGGAGGATGGTTCAGGTGTCAGCCGGTGGATGAGGCTGTAAGTGTCAGCCGACTTAGCACACTTCAGGTAGTCGGTTTCTTCTTTATCTGCTAAGTAGAGGCGGACAGGAGGTGGCACACGTCTCAAGAATTCTTCAACAAGCATCAGGTTGACGAGTTCTGCAAAAGTAGAGACATGTGCTGCTTCCAGCCATTTCATGAAATACCTCCGTTTCGTGTTAGCAAACTCGAGGAAGGTAGTGGTACTTGCCTTCAGGTGGTCACGGAATTTCCTTCTATAACTTTCAGTAGAGAGGAGGTAGGCGTCCAACACTGCTTGTTTCAGAGTGTAGTAGTCATTCTCAGACGCCAAAGTACTGAGTGTGACTGCAGCTCTACCTGTAAGATGGACTCTGAGAAGTGTGGCCCATTGGTCGACAGGCCAACTGAGTTGATTAGCAAGGGTTTCAAAGGTGGTAAAGAACACATCAACTTCTGCTTCTACAAAGGATGGCATTAACTTACTTGCATGTGATATATTAAAACTGACGGGAAGATTGGCAGTAGCTTGCTGGCGTTGAGCGAGGTGTGAAGTTTCCAACGTGTATTCCCGTTGACGACACTCAAGAGCCAGAGTCGCTTGTTGCTTGTCATGTTCGCGTTGTATTTCCAACTCGCGTTGTTTGGTTTCAAGCTGTAAGCGTTCACGTTCACGGAGCATTGCAAACTCACGTTCCTTGAGGGCGATCTCTTCCCTTCGTATGGCAGCTGCTTCCCTTTGCTGTTCGCGGGCTTCCCTTTGCTGCTCACGTTCAATCTTGGCCAGCTCTAGTTTGAGTTTCAGCGTTGCCAAATCAGTTTTATCTGCAATATAGTAAGTTTCATGAGTTTCAGAGTCTATCTTACCTTGCTCTAAATAGTAATCCAGCAACAGGTTGTGTAGGTCATTTTTGTTGGCTTGGTAGGGAACTTCTAGTTGATACTCATGTGCAAGAGTTTGTAGTTCAGTCCTCTTGGCACGACTTAAAGTCCCTATTTCACCTGCTGGATTTGCACGGAAAGTTTGGAGACGAAACATGGTGAAATTAGCAAATAAAGGTACACGAATGTTCAATAATGAAATGTCAGAAACAGGACAACGTGGCAACTGGTACCTATCCTGTGTGATCTTTAACAATTAACGTTAAGTGAAAGATATTAAATGATTAAATGAAATCAAGGGCGCAGGAAATCTTGTACCCGGTACTCATGTAAGAGAATAAGGGCAAGAAAATCCTACTAACAAATGAAACAAAGTTTCGAAAACAAATGAAACAGTTAAATGCTTCAAAAGTAAAATTGGTAGTCCAAGGATGTAGGCATACCTTGCCAAGTCTCTATAGGACATAAAGCAAGTTTTTCCCACTGAATTTAATATGATACTTACAGAATTAGCGAACTTTTGTGCTCTGAAAAAATAAGCTAATTCCCTACCGTTGTATGTATCATCATCTCTGACTGACGTGTAGGGGTGCGAGGTGTCAACTGGTGACGAGAACTGCTGCTGAGGTCCCAATTCAGCAACTAAAGTTCGAGCTAGAGGAACTATGGCCCTCTTTGTCCTCCTACAGTCAGATTGCAGAAGATTGGGTACTCTTGACCCGGGGCAGACCACAGTACCAGGGTACCAATATGATGATCTGTCAGAATGAGAAATATTCAAGGGACATAGATGGTAAATACGAGTAATAACACGGAGGGAGAGATGACCAATTAAGAGTATGACTGCGGCCTACAGTCACCACGTAATCCAAAGTTGTCTCACCTTCACTATATGTTACTCTCGTAATGCACAATACACCGCACCTTATAAAAAATGAAATTGAATGAAAAATAGTAAAGCTACGTTAACAAAGTTAAATACGCTTACCATAAATTACCACTTAGCACCAGTACCTGAGTGAAGCTCTTAGGACAGGGCCCCCATATAACTTGTGACGGTAACGCGTTGGTGTTCGGCTGTTTAAGGCTAGGGGTATGGCCTCGTCACATAGTTATAAAAAAAAATAGAAAAAACTGGAACTTCGTCTGTGGTAAGGTAAGGAGAAGACACACAAAACACAAGTAAACTTTAACAATGAAATTTTAATTACGTTAAATAAATCAAACATGAAAATAATGCACAAACAAATTCTTATAATAAAATCAATGAATCAAAATAATAAGAATACTTAAATGACACAATGAAAAGTTACGTTAAGGCAAAATAACAAGAAGTGCAACACAAAAGTTAAGTGGGAGGTGCTGGAATATTGGCTTAAAGCCACCACCTCTCTCAGTACACGCTAACGTCTAGCTGGGAGGAGTGCTGGCTACGAAAGCACGGAACATTCTGAAGACTGATGTTGGGGCGACCCCAGACATCAGGTAGTATTGGGGGCGAGTGCAGGTGCAGCCAGACCGGCGACCAATCAGCGGAGCCGTAGCGATCAACGGGTAGTTTGGTGGTTGGAGTTCGAACAGGTGGCTGGTTGCATACGTTTCTGCTCACCCTGGCAAGCCTTGCTGGTGCTGGTGTTGTTGTCGTTGTTGGACATTTCTTCCATAGTCTTTTTATATAATTGTGAAGACGTAATTTTGGAGGGAAGAGCAGGCTCAATCTCTTGAAGGAGATTATCGTCACACGGGCCTGGAACGTCCTCCAGGATTCTGTGAGGTCATCACTTGTTGACCAATCCCAGCCATAGGCCTCTCCCGCCTTTTCTGAGAAACTCATCTCTTTGGTAGTGGCTCGTAGGCACTTCGTGACATCATGCGTAGTTCCACATCGTCTCACTACCAACATGTAGCTACAATTTTCCCTCCTTGGTACCGGTACCACAGGCTGGGTTTTGGAGCTGTTGCAACTCCACTGCAACAAATCCAGATGACTCAGGCCAAAATTGATTACCTCTTTGGATTCCTCATGTGGGGAGGAACCCATAGATAGCCAACTTGACACACTTTGCATATCAAACAACGAAGTTAGATTTTGCAAGCACTTATTCAAGCAATAAATTTGTGCACTGAGAGATTCGACTCTCACACTGGACATATGAAGCAAGAATAATCACAAGAAATATGTGCTTTGGTTATGGATAAATATCCACTTTTATGAAACAAACACGTCCGGAATTTTCGTTTCAGTTTCCTAAGTGGATACTTACACATAATGATATATAACACAGTGATCAGCTGATCAACAGTTATTACACTCGACTTACTCTGATCATCACCAGTGATGCATGTGAATTGTAGTCATGTTGTCGGTGAGAAATCATCAACCTGCTTCACACTGTTTAGTTGTAAATGGAAGAGTTTACAAAAAGGCCACAACTTTGGTGCCTGTGTTCCACCTTGAGGAGTGACTGCATCAGCCGCCACATGTTTGCCTTGACTATTCCTTTGCCGAGCATTTGACAGAAACTCCGTCTTCAATCTGCTTTCATTTGCGATTGTTATCTTAGATAGAATAAGATAGAGTTTAAGCAATGTTCATAGTAATTGAGAATAATAAGTTCACATACAAATTAGTATTTACCTCCTCTCATTCGTAAATTTGCACCGAAAATTCATGCCGTGCCTACCAACTGATGAGAGGGGGAACACTGCACCACACAAGGCAGTTGAGCAGCACCTAGTGTGAGAGCCGGACTTGCAAATTGAGCAGCAGAGTCGTGCTGTTGAACTGATTACCACGTATCAAGCTGTCGCATTCTCCAAACATGAAAGGACTTGTCCCGGTCATATCATTTTATTTCTCTTGTTTTGAGCTCTTAACATTAGAATTCAAACAGGGTTACGAGGCAAGATTAAAACAAAGAAACAGTAAACCTCTCTCAATTTAATTAGGTATCATTTCCTATGTTATAATGTCAATATAGTAGGCTGTTGCAACTAGTACATTGTAATTCCCCCGGCAGATCTGCGTTGGCGACGAGAGAAATTATCCTACCAGTTTCAACACGTTTGAGTTCAGGGCTGGAGTACATTATTCAGTGGCCACGAGGTCAACATTTACTGCATAACCCACCTGATGTATACTCCTGTGTTCTTGCTGGTCTAGGAGGAAAACTTCAGACCAGCTAAGCCGAAGATATCATATAACTAATCACTAGTAGCCTACTAACTAATTCATTTAATTAATTCTATTTAAATTTTCATGTATATTGAAATTACCAGGTAGATTTATCATTATTAAATCTACCCCCAAATTTTGTAGAAGTGGAAACGCCTAACAAGTAACCCAATTTTAATACAGGCCACTCAATAATCTAATAATAATTCTAAGAAATACTTGTTTGGAAATTCCCCACAAGCAGCATCAACACTGCACGCAGATGTGCATCTTCTCCAAGTGTGACTACACTCCAACAAGCAGACCATCTTGAGCAGTGGCGCTGCACACACACTCGATAGCTAGTTCGTGGCCCAGTAAATAACATATTTTGTTTAATAAAGAAAAAAAGGCCCTAGCTGTTTGTTCTACATCCCTCCCCATTACAAGAGAGCTGCAACACCAACCAAACAGCAATTAATACTGTTGGCAGCTTAGTGGGATCAGCCGACAAACTCCAACTCCCGGCCCAACTATCTGATGCATATGCAGCACAGCAGCTACAGCATATCACAGCAGCTCAAGCATAGCAGCCAGGCAACAGAACAACTCGCCGTGTGTGACCTCACTAGTGACACCAGTGACATAGACAGTGTCATGATTGACATCACTGAATATACAGTGTGCCACACTGCCACCCTGGGTATCACGCACGCCCGTGTCTGGCTCACTCAGCACACGCCCACAGCTGACTCACCCAGCTCGTGTCCACAGCTGACTCACCGCGGCTTGCCGTGACTCACAGTGCCTCATTGCTTCTTGCCCTGCCTGACTCTGCCCGACACGTAGCCTGACGTCTCTTGCCGCCTCCCGACGCCGCAGCACGACGCCGGACCAGCGACGACCTGATCATCTCTATCTCATTGAATAGATTGCAGCCCCAGCGGCCTTCAGCTCTAGTTAAGTACCCTTTGTTATTCGTTTGATAGAGTGGAACTGTTGACCATTATGGGCACAATATAAACTCTTTGAATTTATGGACAACCAATATTTACTTAAGCCTCGCTTGCACAAGTGCTCCTACAGTCTCTGGACTCGCTTACTTTCTGAGAGTAACTTAGAGCTGCTAGCCAGTGAATTGCCTGAGAATACGCGATTGCTCTCATCTCCCGGTAGCTTCGATTCTATTTCCTCTTCGGCCAGCAGCGACTCAGTATCGAACATGGCTCACACCTCATATACACCAGGTGTTAACTCGAGTACCGTAACGGTTCTTACCCAGTCTGTTGACATACGCCCATTTAGTGGTAAGGATCCAGCCCTCCTGGAATCTTGGTTCTCTAGTGTAGAAGTTAGAGTATGCGCCAAGGGTACTGCTGCCACAGATGCAGATTACATCAGTATGACGACGTCTTCCCTTGACTATAAAACCTGAGATGCATATCTCGTGGCAGAACCATACGACTTAAAGAAAATTGTGACTAAGTGGGATGACTTTAAAAAATTCTTTCATAAGAGATATTCATCAGCTGTCGAACGTGACCCCTTTGGCATTGCTCGCCAAATAGCTTATGCAGCAATGCGTCCTGATGAGACACACAATGTTTTTGGCAGACGCCTAGATAAGCTACATAGTTCACTGAAATCAGCTTTACAGGTTCTAGATGGGAAGCACAGGGAAGCCTCACCATAGACAATGTGTGTTGGCTACAGACGTTTGGTGCCATGCAGCGTCATGTTCCCGAGGCCATATTGAAGGACATAGAAGCTAAGGACTTTGGTCCAAACAATACTATTTTGGAATTAATGGATGAGATGGTAGATTCTACTGAAAGGCTAAAGAAACGGGTCTCTGCCCAGCACTCTGTCGTTTTCAGTGCAAACAATCGCCATAACCCTGTGAATGTTGTCACGTGTTCATTCCCTAGTAACGTTCAGACTCATGCTAGGTCCCCTCCACCCTCATATGGCCCAAGGTCATACTCCAAGACTAACTCTCCTCAGTATCCTTCACGCTCACGAACGCCAGGATGCTTTAACTGTGGCAAACCAGGCCATCATAAGGCAGAATGCACATCAAACAATACTCGTTACCACCTGCATGCCAGACATAGCAATACAGGCCATACTAACTATCACAACCGTCCTTATGGAACATTTCACCTCAGACCTGGATATGACACATAAGACTGCCGAGCTGCTCCTGCACCGTTCTGCTATTACCACCAGATGCCTGGCCATGACATTGCTGACTGTCGAGCTCACAACGGTAATAACCAAGCTAACCACTATAGACTTGCTCCTCCTCACCAAGCTAATCGCGATAGCCCTGCTCCTCCTCACCAAGCTAACCATTATAGCTCTGCTCCTCCTCACCAAGCTAACCATTATAGCTCTGCTCCTCCTCACCAAGCTAACCATTATAGCTCTGCTCCTCCTCACCAAGCTAACTGCTATAGCCCTGTTACTCCTGCCAATAACCAATCGCATGCTGTAACCCTTAACCAGCGCAGACTGAGCCATGCACGTGCTCCTGCAACCCGACCTACTGCCCATGTTAGCTTCACGACAATAGATAATCACAACACTGACGGACACTGTGACTCGCGGATAACAAACAGCGCTACGACCATCATGAGATAACAGACCAGACCTACAGACACCCAGACTAGACCTATGGCTCCCCATCAGGGGGGAGGCATAGCAGTCTTCTTCAACATCATGACATAGGGTAGCGAGATGACCTCCCTGCATACTCAGTGCTTACCCATAACAGGTATAGTGTATTAGCAGAGAAGGATACCCTACACTACCTACATGCTGACAACACACACTGTCATGTGCTCCAGACACCACGTCGACCACACCAGTCTCATAATAACATGCCTTACAAAGACACAGAAGGACCTCTGATTACAGCCACTCTGAAAGGTCGACCAGTTAAAATTTTCTTAAACACAGGAGCTAAAGTCAACATCATCAAACAAGCTGCCTTGCATGACATACACGACAGACATGTCGTACGCTCGCCTTCTGTCCCCAACCTTAGTGGAGATTCTAGAGGAATGCAGTGTTGGGGTGAAGTTGAAAAAGTTAATAGTTGATGACAGATCGCTCGCCATAACATGTTTCCTAGTTGATAATATTTGGTTTCCCCAGGTGACATCATACTTGGACTGAACACTATGAGAGACTACCGAATTGCTATCGATGTTTACCGTTGGGAAACAACAATTGGTGACCCAATAGTACCTCTTTGTGGTGTGTTCGCCACTAGACACGAGTTCACCAACTATAGGGACTATATCAGTTACATAAAAGCCAGGAGTGACCAGGATACACTTTACCAGTCACGCCCAAACAAAGTCATCACTCAATCACTTATTGACACCAGTCCATCATGCAACCACACAGTCTCACAAGACGGTGAGGTCAATGAATCTTTGCATGGGGCCCCAGCAGTAGGTCATTACCTTACTTGCCTGTTGTCTAACATCAATCAGGTCAGAGGCATCTTGCACCAAGACACTATACTACATTCTCACACACTAACAAAGGTTATTGTCAAAATTCCCGGTGTATCTGATCTAGATCATGTAATAGCAGACAGTAACACATGTCAAATGAAAGGTATCTACATAGAACCGTCCTTTCATCAGATATAGAACAACACTACTGCTGGATATGTTGCTAATGTTACCAATACCAAAATTCACTTCATATCAGGCACACACATTTTTTTTTTTTTTTTTTTTTTTTTTTTTTTTTTTTTTTTTTTTTTTTTTTTTTTTTTTTTTTTTTTTTTTTTTTTTTTTTATATATAAAAGAAATATACAAAGTATAGCACAGGATACAAGACATGAACAGAATAACAAGAACATAACAACAAAACATAAGTAGAAACACAGGCATAAAAGAACATTGCAGTACAAGACCCTAGAAACTCCTGGGACATAAGACCGAATACAAAATTAAACATAATAATGGACATACAACAAACGGACGCATACGGACATGGAAAGACACAACAACCATATACAGAATACACCAGACACGCATACATATACAAAATTAGATGTTTATAAAAGAAATACACAATACACTAACCAGACAATAAAAAACAAATCATACATACATACAGGACAAACATAGCAAAGTGCGAAAACACGGATGCAAACGAAACATACACAACAAAAACCAAGAAAGAAAACACACAAAATAAGGCACAATAAGAAAACCCCGAAACGGGCACTGGATGGTTACACACCCACACACACCAACAAACAGAATGTTACAAATAAATATCACGACATAAATAACATAAAACACAACACAAACACACACACCAAGTGCATAGCACAAAACAGACAAGAAAACAAGCCATGCAGGGGCAAGAACAATACCCACACCACCCACACGCACAGACAAGGTCACCCACCTGTGCACGCAGGCACCGGGGAAATATTACGCACAATACAGACAGAAACCAAACACACCAATAAACCAATCACTCATACTTCTCCGGGTACTCCCGAGCAGGAAACCGTAAACAATAAGCCTCCCAAACAAGTTGGAGACTGTCAGAAATCGGACACCCAGGAGTCGCAGTAGGCCGAGGCATCGAATTCGGCACTCCCGAGACAAAACACTGCGCACTTGGAACCCAGATGGTAGAAGGGCACCAGGGAATCAGTACACTGAAAAGTCACAGTTGCCGTAGATCCGTCGAGCACCTCTCCGGTCGAGAGGACAAAAGGGACAGGTTTCTCCCGAGGACGCTGGGCACACGGGCGCACACTGGGAAGCACATCTGACTGCACTGCAGGCCGCACACTGGCCCGCCCACTAGGGCGTGCACACCGTTGGGTGTCAGGAACCGCACCGAGACCCGCGGAGGGTGTCTCCGCAAGGGCCCTAGAGCCCCCACCAACCGGAACAGGAGCATAGGCTCCCCGCTTCACATCCTTCGTCAACACCACCACAAGGTCGCTCTTACCAGGGGCAACAGCCCACTGAGGGGAGCCACCAGCAGAAGGCACAGCATCCAACTCAGAAGGCACCACAGGAGGCAACACAGCATCGGCCACAGCATCATCCTCCATTTCATCCCGCTCCTCTGCCCACGACCGGCGAGGTGACGCACCCCGAGCCGAGCGACGGCGCTTAAACAGAGGCTGCTGATCGTCGGAGCTGTCACGCCCAATAAGCGGTGTCCCAGAAGAACCATCGACAGGCGGCCCCAAAAGCGGGGCAGCACGTTCATGCAGAACAGCAGCCTCAACAACGCGGGGCAAAAAGCCACCACTAGGAACGGAGACCAGAGTCGGAGAAGGAAGAGACACAACAGGCGGAAGGGAAGACGTCAGCACATGTGAGGTATCCAGGGATGGCGACGGAACCTGCTGAATAGAAGAGGTACTCGTCAACGAGGAAACTCCCAGAGTCGACGAGGCAGAAGACGTGGGCGGAGACACACATACCACCGCACCGTCAGCCCCGGGAAGCACACGGCCTCCAGCAGGAGACTCGGGCACCACCCCTACAGCATCCCCCAAGGTCACCGGATGCGGATGCACGTCCACAGTCATCGAACGATGAAGGTCCGAAACAGGCGCCCCTAGGTCCCCCGAGCTCACCGGCGGGGCAGACACATCCGGTCCAGACGTATCGACATCCGGAACCGCCGCAGGATCCACACCAGGCACGAGCACAGAGCGAGAGTCCGCCGGGGAGTCCACACGTACAGATAAGCGAGGAAAATCATCCTCTAGGAAAACTGAAGGGGCATCTGTATGAGGAGCGTCACAACCGGCCGCGACGTGGCCCTCAGCACCACACCGGAAACACGTCCGGGTCTGCCCCTGATAGAAGGTCCTCAGAGACAGCCCACGATATGAGACCCTGGACGGTATAGGGCTTGTGAGCCGCATGACAAGCGTGCGTGAACCCAGCCGGACCCCTTCAGTCGGCCCGCACTCAAAGTGTTGAACCGGTGCTTCACCACCGACCCAAACCGCGTAAACAAGGACATGAGGGCCGCCTCGGGGAAGGTCACCGGCACGCCGTGAATACTCACAAACGTCAAGGGCCCCCAGGGATCCGAGATCTCTACAGACACAGCCGAATCCGGAAGAGGAAGCGTGCGGTCATTCCAGCGGGCCACAAACTCCCGGTATACAGTTGACTTGGCGAACGACACCGCAACACGGGCGGGCGACAACTTCTCTAGGCCCAGGAGCTCGGGGACGTCAACACGGAGGACGTCGAGGAGGGCAACTTCTACAACGGGCCAATCCACATCAGCAGAAAAATCCAGCCGCACTGTGTCTATTCTTCTGATACGGCTAGTACCAGCCCCGTCCATACTGGCGGGTGGGGCCCCGACCAGCGGGAGCTCCACACCTCCCCACAGCAACCGCCACTCAGCAACGGCAAACGACCACTGACAGCCAGAGCTCGACGTCTGCACCCTCTGGTCTATCTGGCACACACATTGTAGACTCAACTCATTATTCGTTACTAGTGCGAGTGGTGTATGAAGCCTCTAATGGTACATGCACTCTCTCATACGACAAATCGAAATAAGTTAGCGGACTCACCTGAGCATCTTCGTTCCACTGACTTATTAGGTGCCCAAGCTCAGTTGCTGACCATCCTCAACAGACATGGCACTGTTGTTGCGTTGACAGGAGAACAACCGGGACTGACACACCTCATCACTCACTCAAAATTCCTCTTGAACCAGGTACTCGACCAATTTATGTATCTATACAGATTGCCTCATTCTAAACGAGCTGTTGCAGATCGACTTATTAACGAGATGTTACATAGAGGTGTTATTGAAGAAAGTACCTCTCCATGGAATGCTCCATTGATCTTAGTACCCAAGAAGGATAGCTCTTGGCGTCCTGTCGTTGATTTCAGAAAACTTAACCAAGTGACGATACCTGATAGATTTCCATTTCCCGTGCTCACTGACTTATTGCAGAACATAGGCCAGAATATGCTTTTTTCTACACTTGATCTATTGTAAGGTTTTTGGCAAATACCGTTTGACCCAGAAAGCCGAGAACTGACAGCGTTCTCAGTTCCTAATGACCATTACCAGTACACCTGTATGTCTTTTGGCTTATGCAGCAGCCCTATTACTTTCTCTAGACTTATGACAAACCTGTTCCGACGAGTGATAGGATACCCTCATGGTTTACCTCGATGACCCCATAATCATGTCCACGGATGCACCAACCCACCTTCAAAGTTTAGAATGTGTCCCTCAGAAACTATCTGAGGCTAATCTGAAAATCAACCTTAGCAAATGTGCCTTCATGAAAAAAGAGATAAAGTCTCTAAGCCATAATGTCACCCCACAAGGCATCACAACTCTTAACTCAAAGATGACCTCTGTGAAGAATTGTCCTGCCCCTCATAATGTTTAAGCTGTACAAAAGTTTATAGGCCTAGCAGGATTCTAATGCCAGTTCATCGCTGGATACTCAGAGATTGCATCTCTTCTCACTCACCTCCTTAAGAAAGACGTCTCGTTCGCTTGGACAGCTTACCAGGAGAAAGCGTTTACAACACTTAAAGTGGCTTTGATATCTACTCCCATACTCAATTTCCCAGACTTCTCCAATCCGTTTGTCTTAGTCACCGATGCCAGTAATATTGGGTTAGGAGGTGTACTACCACAAATTAGTGACAAAAAAAGAACATGCCATTGCATATGCAAGTTGAGTCCTCTCCAAAACAAAAAACAATTACTCGATCACAGAACGTGAAGCTTTAGCTGTTGTGTGGGCTCTAAAACACTTCAGAGACATCATCTACAACTACCCTATTCATGTACTGACGGACCATGAAGCCATTATCCCCTTGTTCAATGAAAAGAATCCAACTGGCAAGTTTGCCCGTTGGTCGCTCACAATACAAGAGTTCCTACCAACATTTGGATACTTACCTGGCAGACATAATGTAGTTACTGATGCCCTCTCCCACTACGTCGCTCCTATGCAAGTTGAATACCCTTCATTAGACTTGCAAGATGTAGAAATAGCACAAGACCCAATGTGGGCACCGATCATAACCTTTCTAATGAACCCGAACACGACTCTTACAGTCAAGTCTCCTGTGCCCCTCAAGGAACTAGTGTTATTACATAACGTGCTCCACCGCAAGGTTAAGCTTGGATCACCTGCTAGAATGATACATCAACTTGTTATTCCTGCGTCAATAGTACCTGCCGTGTTGAGACTTGTTCATGACGCCCCATACAATGTGCATCCTGGCAAGGACCACACCATAAAGCAGGCTCTTCTCACGTACTACTGACCCAAAATAGTAAAGCAGATTGAACATCACGTGGATCAATGTCTAACCTGCCCAGTTCACAGAGGCTATGTTGCTGGCTCTAACCCGATTCAGACTTACCCTTCGACTAATGTACCTTGGGACTGTGTTTCTATAGACTTGCTAACGAACTTTGCTGAAACTTCTCAGGGTAATAAACATCTTCTAGTAATGTTAGATAACTTCTCTAAATACTGTGAACTGGTTTTGATTCCAAACAAACGGCAGAAACAATAGCTAGTGCATTTCATGATAACATAATTTAACGGGGTGGGGTACACTTAGTGTTATACTTTCTGACAATGGCCCGGAATTAAAAAATTCTGTTCTGGAACAACTGGCTAAACTGTACAACATCAAAAAGTGCAATACAATGCCTTATCAATCGGCTAGCAGTGGTCTTGCTGAAAAAAAAACAGTAAGAAAGTCCTTGACGTGCACAGAGTAACAGTCGGGAAAGTCACAAATGGGATACACCTCACTTTATGTTTTTTGGGGAAAGACATGAGGTTCCCTAATGCTCTCATATCCTGACCACCTGTTCCACTTTACAACTATGATGATAATGTTAAAGTCAAACAAAGAGACACTCAATTGGTATTCCAGTGAGTCAAGGAACACCTAACTAAAGTTGCTGACGATTTCACTCTGTTACAAAACGCGCATGCTAAACCTACAAAAATAGGACCTGGATCTTTAGTAATGATCCTCGACCAGCAAAGAGATGGTCCCATGTATAAGCTGACTGACAAGTTTCTTGGACCTTACGGAGCTCTTGAGCATATCACATTTTCCAGTAGAAACTGGAAAATCTAGCTACAGGTGAGCATGTAAATCAACATCTCAATCACATGAAATTAACCCGACTGATGGTTGATGATGACAACCCAGTACCTGTAAGTGATAACGTAATGACTGACCCTACCACCGTGACACCCACTCTGGTCGCAGACACAAACAATGTTACTGCAATACCTGGTACTCACACTTGCAACCTTCGGTCCAGACCAGTTATTTTGACAGAACACCAACAACAGTCTGATGATAAATGCGTGTGTGACTGGTGTTCCTGTCTGTAAAGGACAATGAATGCGTTATATCAGCTCCCCACTTCCTGTCAGTATGTAGCAGAGAATGACTACGTTCGTGAAGAACTAGCATCTGAGAATAATAGTTTTTATGTTTAGCTGTTAGGGTCATGCTTACAATATTATTGACAAAGTTACAAACTTATGTCTACTAACTTCTACCCTTTTTCCAACTAACTTTAGTTAATACTTTATGAGAGAGCTCGTCCTGATTGAGTGCCCAACCATTAATGTGTGTGTTCGACCCTTTTATGAAACATTCCCACAAGGTATCCGTTGAGATTTTCTGAATAATAAAGACACCAATTAGTGTCTTTCTTAGTATGTTTTATACATCAGTTATCTTTCCTTTGCCTCAAATGTATATAATATGATACGTACGCAGTTCACCCTAGTTCATTGTGTCAATCTCATCACGTCTCTTCCAGTCACTGTTACGTTTAAGTCCTCGTGTTTCTGCCACGTCCCTGCTCTCCATATTTTAGGTTAACATCACGTATACTATGTACTATGTCGTGCCTATGTTAGTATCTACCATTGTTACGAACCCGGATCCAGCGTCCGAGCCTGGAGCAGTGACAACCACGCCATCTGTGAGTCAGCTCCCGAAACCCCCGCCAAACGGACGACGACACCTGGTGAGGAGAGCGTGTACTGGCCTCGAGGACCAGTTTCCAGTCTGGTTCCGCGCTCAACACCGCCGCTCCTGACCTCTGGTGAAGTGGTGCTCCGACGACAGCGCCATCTATGGGCTGGATACGTCAGGTGTTTGTGCCCAAGCCCGTAAGTGAGGTGTATTAGTGTCCCGGTTATTGATGACGTGTCTGCTTACAGAGCCGACCTGGGACCACTGTGTTGAGGGTGGAGTCAGTCTACCCGAGGCAGCCAGTCTCCATACCTTGAACGTTGCTGCAGCTGTTGTGAAGTCGTCCCCCCGGAAGAACACTGTGGTGTGTTAGCCTGACAGTGGAGTGGCAGTGAAAGGATTTACCCGGGACCGACTGTTGGAGACGATCATCCACTGGGGTATTGAAGACAGGAGAGTGACTGGTGTTGTCACACGAGGCTCCTGTCTAGGGCGTTCCCCTTTTATCGTTTGTGGGGTGGCCGTACCAGCCTTGTTGGCTCAGAACCTGCCAGCAGACCAGCTGGACGTGTGGTTGACGGCCTCCACGGCGGTGCCCCCAGTGGACCTGTGTTTTGGCTGACCTGTGGCCCGGGTAGGCTCGGCATTCTCAGAGGACACGTCGTGAGGCCACGAAGAAAGCACCAAGGACTCAGCACCAAGAGTTGTAGCACCAGCGTCTTCAGCAGAAGACAACGATTATGGATTAATCCCCTTGTATAGTGTTAATACCCCCCCCCTTTGTGTAACTGTTTTATATATTATTTATTGGTGACGGACATTATATTATATTAAGTTTTTGCCTTTATTTCCCTTCCCCTTTAAGTTACTTGCGTCACGGATCGCATCCCTTAAAAGCCTCTGCTGGCTTGGGGTCGGATATAACTTCCTCTAACAACATCAGAGTAAGGACCCCGTTGCGTCCCGAGAGGGCCGTAACAACCGTTTATAATTTGCTTAACAGGTAACACCGTGGCTGAGCATCATGATCCCTGTGCACAACTTCTGGTCCACTCTCTCTACATCCTACGACTACTCTGTCTCTACCTTCAGATGGACCTACTGCCTCCAGTATGCGCAGACGTTTACCTAGTCAGTCATGATGCTCCATGGATTGCTTAGTTTAGAATTATATATATATGCAATATACTCTATATTCATGCCTGTCCGAGACGTTGTTGGACGTCTCATAGCTTGTTTAAGGGCCACCATAGATAAATAGTACTGTACATAAATGTTAGTTAGGTTCACAACGAAGAAGTTCGTCAAGCAGTTCGTCGAGGACGCCGATGACAGCGTGCATAGCGGTGTGGATGCACGTGGTCACACACGTGATGACTTCATTCATCAACTGCATATTGCCAACACTCAACTCAGCAGCAGTTGTCAACAGCAGCATAAACACTGCGTGGAGATGTGCATCTTCCCCAAATGTGACTACACTCCAACAACTAGGCCATCTTGAGCAGCGGCGCTGCACACACACTCGATAGCTAGCTCGTGGCCCAGTAAATAATATATTTTGTTTAATAAAGATGAAAACGCCCTAGCTGTTTGTTCTGCGTCCCTCCCCACTACAAGAAAGCTACAATCACAACCAAACAGCAAATAATATTCCAAGTGGTTGGCTATCATTCCTTTCCTTCAGCCAATCCTAAATTAATTTCCTCATATCCCTTCCAAGTGCTTTATATTCATAATTCCTTAGTACTTTCTCCTGATAGGTACTTAACCTATCGAGTGCTGAAAATGGATAATATCACTCGTATGGGAGAGTGCTATGAAAATGTATAGGAGCATAAATAACAAGCTGAAAAATTATTGTGGAGCAGCATCAATACTTAAGGATAGTAAATTATCATAATAAATATATTTCTACATGATCTACAAGTGTCAAAAATTATCCCACATATTTTACATAAAAATTATACAACTAAATCTACCCTAAAGAATGTTATTTCTGTTGTGGTAGAAACTTTAACAAAACTTAATATACATGAACAAAATAAATCATGATTAAATTCTCCATTCCTTGTGGAGAAAATGTGAAATTGCGTCTCAATATATTTAACATATCATGCAATTTAAAGCTTTATTTAAATTCTAAAAGCGTGCAGTCCGAAGGCTGAATTATACTTGAAGGTTTGAATTCATTTAATTATAATACTCAATAATATAAGTCCAACTCCACTACTTCCTAATGAAGAATAAGTGCAGCTGTTCCTGCGTTAAGGGATATTCTACGCTATTCTCTACAACAACTTCGTTATACCATTGGGAAGTGCTGTGTTGCCGGTTAACATAACTTGACTATAACATATGTGGCCATATTATGTATATCGAAGGTTAACCGGTAATGCTGCCGGACAATACACCCAAACTGGTGAGCGTCCAACGTCATTCTCATTGTCCTATCTGCACTATAGATGTTGTCTTGCATTTGTTATAATGTAACAATCCGGCAAGTGGAATTGTGACTGCTGAGACATTAGCAGCGTCGGAACTGTATTATCAAGCTACACGAGACGGCGCCATGTGCCTCATGGTCCAGGAGGAGACAGCTCACGTGGTCCGGACGGCGCCATGAGCCTCATGGTCCACTAGGAGACAGCTCACGTGGTCCGGACGGCGCCATGAGCCTCATGGTCCACTAGGAGACAGCTCACGTGGTCCGGACGGCGCCATGAGCCTCATGGTCCACTAGGAGACAGCTCACGTGGTCCGGACGGCGCCATGAGCCTCATGGTCCACTAGGAGACAGCTCACGTGGTCCGGACGGCGCCATGAGCCTCATGGTCCACTAGGAGACAGCTCACGTGGTCCGGACGGAGCCATGAGCCTCATGGTCCACTAGGAGACAGCTCACGTGGTCCGGACGGAGCCATGAGCCTCATGGTCCACTAGGAGACAGCTCACGTGGTCCGGACGGCGCCATGAGCCTCATGGTCCACTAGGAGACAGCTCACGTGGTCCGGACGGCGCCATGAGCCTCATGGTCCACTAGGAGACAGCTCACGTGGTCCGGACGGAGCCATGAGCCTCATGGTCCACTAGGAGACAGCTCACGTGGTCCGGACGGAGCCATGAGCCTCATGGTCCAGGAGGAGACAGCTCACGTGGTCCAGAGGAGTTCACGGACTGTTGATCAGGGCCGCATTCTACATTGACAGCTTAGCTTGTCTATAATTATATAATTAACTAGTATTAATCCGAATCTTAATCATTAGTATGAATTTTCTACTAACTGATTAGTTTCAATTTAATATAATAAAGTGGACCCCCCCTCAAAATTTATGAGGAGTTTATTAGTGAGGAAAATTATTTTCTATACGGTCCACTTGTAAAATAAATAATTTAATAGTAAAAATCTACGTAAATAATTTAATAAATTCAATAAATAAATAATAGAATTAAAATCCCACGGGTAAATTCCAGACACCATGAAAGATCTACATGAACTCCACAAATGGTCAGAATACTGGCAAATGCTTTTTAATATTGACAAAAGCAAGAAAGACCGTGCATGAGAGGCATAACAACCCACCTCATAACTACCAAATTGATAACATTACATTACAGCAGATTAATGAAAAAAAAGGACTTTTGAGTGCCAATGCACCACTCACACAAAGTTGCATAACAAGTAGGAGCAGCAGTCAAAGAAGCTAAGCAAACGCTTGGAATAATCAAGCGCACCTTTCTTATTAAAGACAAGAAAGTAGTGATTCAATTCTATAAATCTCGGATGCGCTCAAGAGAGATCTTGATAAACACCTCCAAAGGAACAGTATTCAATGAAGCTGTGATTCATACGTCCGGCTGCGAGCAGCCGCGCTAACAGCCTGGTTGACCAGTCCAGCAACGAAGAGGCCTGGTCGAGGACCGGGCCACGGGAACGTTGAGTCCCGAAATCATCGCAAGGTAACCGCGCTCATTTGTATTAGTGTCCAAGCATGGAGCCCACATCTTCAGAAGGACTTAGCTGCTCTGGAGAAAGTACAACACCGCGCAACAAAAATCATTCCTAAACTAAGTCAACTCTCAGATCAGGAATTGCTGAGGGCCAGAGGACGAATGTTACACTGCACACCAGGCATGACACCGGATATCACTGAAACCTTAAACAAACTGAACAATTTGGAGGAATACTGATGCAGACTATTTCTTCAAAAGGTCAGATTTAACACAAACAAGGAGTAACGGCTTCAAGCTCAATAAGCCACAATGTAGGACTGAGACAGGAGATTCTTGTTCACCCAAAACAATGCTATAAACTCACGGAACTGCCTATCGCCGACGCCGTAAATGCCAAAAGTTCAGCTGGAAAAGATCATCAAGGCAAATGCGGGACTTTCGACAAGCCGCCGGCTTCTTGTCCTCGTCGAAGTCACTAGTGTTAGTGGCAAATTCAGGTAAATATTTAAATAATAAATAATATAATCAATTATATTCTAATTAATGTGTATGTGATGTGGTTTTGTAAATCCCACTCTGGAAGATGTGGCTGGGATGAGCACTTGCCACAGTATGGGGTGATGTGACACTGTAACTCACACTGTAGAAGATGTGGCTGGGATGAGCACCTGCCACAGTATGGGGTGATGTGACACTGTAACTCACACTGTAGAAGATGTGGCTGGGATGAGCACCTGCCACACTATGGGGTGATGTGACACTGTAACTCACACTGTAGAAGATGTGGCTGGGAATGAGCACCTGCCACACTATGGGGTGATGTGACACTGTAACTCACACTTTAGAAGATGTGGCTGGGAATGAGCACCTGCCACACTATGGGGTGATGTGACACTGTAACTCACACTGTAAAAGATGTGGCTGGAATGAGCACTTGCCACACTATGGGGTGATGTGACTCTGTAACTCACACTGTAAAAGATGTGGCTGGAATGAGCACTTGCCAACTATGGGGCGATGTGACACTGTAACTCACACTGTAAAAGATGTGGCTGGGAATGAGCACCTGCCACACTATGGGGTGATGTGACACTGTAACTCACACTGTAAAAGATGTGGCTGGAATGAGCACTTGCCACACTATGGGGCGATGTGACACTGTAACTCACACTGTAAAAGATGTGGCTGGAATGAGCACTTGCCACACTATGGGGCGATGTGACACTGTAACTCACACTGTAGAAGATGTGGCTGGGATGAGCACCTGCCACACTATGTGGTGATGTGGCACTGTAACTCACTGTAAAAGATGTGGCTGGGATGAGCACCTGCCACACTATGGGGTGATGTGACACTGTAACTCACACTATGGAAGAAGGTGTGATGAAGAAGACAAGAACAGTACAGAGGGGAGTGTAGATACATACGTCTTACCCTGTAGCCCGGGCCGCACTCCACGTCATCGGCTAGGGTGCAGCGCGTCCAGGGACCCGCACGCCAGTGGTGGGTGGTGCAGGCCACGGGGGCGTGGGCACACCCTCGCTCCTCCTCCAGGCTGGGGCACGCCTTACCTCCCTCACTGGGCTGCACCAGCACTCGTCGCCACCGCCGCTGCACCGACGACACCAACACTCCGTCTGCAGGTGATCGACACTCTCGTTACTGGTGCAATTTTCTTCTCACAAAACCTTGTATGATTAGCTTTCATAGGGATCAGTTCACTCACCCGTGGTCTAGAAATGATACAACAGTGGATCAGGAATGTTTATGGAAGGTTATGGGGCATGTTGTGCATGGGGATAAGGCTCGCTCAAAAGGGGAGCCAATTGGGGGATAACATATAATATAATATTTCTCTGCATCCAGAGGTCATTCAGATACGAGCCAAGAACTAGTTGCTCACGAATCATATATCACACATTACTCACGGTTACTCACGAGCCATCAATCACTCGACTAAGGTTTACAATCGCGGGACTAGCATTATTTAGAAATGGGATTTTTCACCACCGGGACAGATCAAGCACTTGTAATAACTTACTAATGGGTCATGAATCACTTATCAATAAGTCAAAAGTCAATAATTCATAGATCATTGTTCCACTGTCCATATACCAGTTGACAGTCCCTGGCATGTCAAAGGTCTCTACTATGCGCCTGGGGACAGTCCCTCGTGAGCCAAGGATAATTAAGGACACCAGGAGACAGTCTCTTGAATAAAAAATAATTTTGCTTGACTACTCGCCAAAGTTGGATGTGTATTCTGAGGCGAAAGTCTCTCACTTCCTTGAAAGAACACCATTATATTGCAAAGCCAACCACAAATACACCTGCTAATAAAACCTGGAGATATTGCCTTGGTGATAGTCAAGGCAACACGATCAGTATTTTCACTTGATCCCCCATCCACAGGGACGCCCAGGTGGGGTCTTGCAAGTGGTCCAAGTGTCTTCTCAAGGGCCCTGTTTCACAACAATATTATTTCTGCATTCTGAACCTTTTCAAAAGTTAAAGTAAATAGCCAGGTAGCCAGTACCAAGGCCAAAGTACAAGCTTGTGGTGAGAGACTAAGGAGACTTACCTAATGTAATCTCTGAAGTCCAAGGAGAGGGAGCCCTGTCATTCCACTGCCCCCCCCCCCCTAGCTGTGGGAAATTACCATGAATAGCCAAACAATATAGAAAAAACGCTCGAGACACTAACCCAACATATCTCCTTCACTCTGGACTTGATGAAGTATCAAATTAAACCTTAACATGCAGATCAATCCTATTCTAAGAGTTAAAGCCGGACATAAATGTTTATATAATCCACAGTAATACAAGGTGGGAGTCAGGGATCAGTAACATAAGAGTCAGGGATCAGTCACACACAAGATAGGGATCAGTAACTCAAAAGTCAGGGATCATTGTTGGAAATTTCCAACACATAATCACTTAACATTTAGTACTTTAAGAATAATTCTTGTACTAACAATTATATTTACTAATACTACTAATCAGCAGTGTAATAATAATAATTCATTTCTTACTGAGTAATAACCGCTCCAAATCTTTCCCACTGTTTATAGGGAAGTTGCGTCAGCCAGTTAGCAACAGGAAATAATTTTCCAAATATCTGTGGATCAAATAGAGTCTAGTTATTTACCTTCCATTATTAAGGATAATCGTTATTAATAAGCTTACTTTATTTAGTATATTTCTGTTTACTGGAATTCATTTACCAAGCTAGATTAGCTGTTCCAGGGAATAATGTTATAATGTTAAATAATTTCTACTCCAAATCATTCTCATTTATTTACCGCAGTCTAAATTAATTGACTTGCATTACAAGAAAAAATATTGTCGCATAACACATTTATTTATGACATAAATATTAGTCAAACCCACTTCCTTCCACATTTAACATTAAATAAATAATATAGTTTAGGCTCGGGGTCCCAACTGGGAGCTATTGCGGATACGTCACCCCGAGAGGAAAGGGAGAGAGAGGGACGGCAGCTTTATTCTGACTGACAAGCAGTGTCTGGAGCTTGCTCATTTTAACAGCCTATATTTACGAACACAACACAACTCGCGAACACAAAGACGCTAATTTCCTACTCAAGGTTTAATATTTGTGATCACAAAATGTTAGCTGGTAGGATGTTCGTACTTAGGTTGCATGGACTCTAAGTATCAACAAGTGAGTACCATGCTAGATCGTTTCCACATTTTCATTTAGAAATAGGTGCTAATTAGCATTGTTATAAACAAATCTAACATTTTACCCATATTTCAGCTTGTGCCATAGTGACAAGAAGGGAGATAAGCCTCTACTTCAACGGGTGTTCTAGGACAGCCTCTTTCTACAAGTTTTCTTGACGTGACTGCCCAGACACTTATATTTCTGCAACACAGTAAAGCTGCTGTGTATTTTCTAAATTAGTAGATTACTAACATTTATTTAAATACGATCTTCAATATAAGATCATATATTTAATAACATTCTATATATTTTTGTCATGTGATTTATTACTGATATTCTTGATACCTTAATGACATATTATTTGATACGTATTAGTATCTAATTTATTGTGCAAGTAGCTCATTAGTTTCTTTGTACTATTATATTAACCCTCCAAAGAGTGTGGAGGGATTTGGCTCTATTATTTAATTATTATTCTACAGTCCATTATTGTTTTAATATTTCCAAGAGCAATTATTCAAGAGATCCATAGACACTGGTTCTAGTATATATTTACAATTTATATATTTAATTTATTTCTCCTTTAAAATTAGTGGTGCTTCGATATTATTCAAATTCATTATATTTATTATAAGTATTCTGGAGCCAGATTTTCCCACATCAGTCACACACGAGTCACGGATCAATCACACACGAGTCATGGATCAGTCACACACGAGTCACGGGTCAGTCACACACAAGTCAGGGATCAGTCACACACGAGTCATGGATCAGTCACACACGAGTCACGGGTCAGTCACACACAAGTCAGGGATCAGTCACACACGAGTCAGGGATCAGTCACAAACGAGTCACGGGTCAGTCACACACAAGTCAGGGATCAGTCACACACAAGTCAGGGATCAGTCACAAACGAGTCACGGGTCAGTCACACACAAATCAGGGATCAGTCACACACGAGTCAGGGATCAGTCACAAACGAGTCACGGGTCAGTCACACACAAATCAGGGATCAGTCACACACGAGTCAGGGATCAGTCACAAACGAGTCAGGGTTCAATCACACACGAGTCAGGGGTTAGACACACACGAGTCAGGGTTCAGTCACACACGAGTCAGGGATCAGTCACACACAAGTCAGGGATCAGTCACATACGAGTCAGGGATCAGTCACACACGAGTCAGGGTTTAGTCACATACGAGTCACGGATCAGTCACACACAAGTCAGGGATCAGTCACACACACGAGTCAGGGTTCAGTCACACACGAGTCAGGGATCAGTCACACACGAGTCAGGTATCAGTCACACACGAGTCAGGGATCAGTCACACACGAGTCAGGGATCAGTCACACACAAGTCAGGGATCAGTCACACACAAGTCAGGGATCAGTCACAAACGAGTCACGGGTCAGTCACACACAAATCAGGGATCAGTCACACACGAGTCAGGGATCAGTCACAAACGAGTCACGGGTCAGTCACACACAAATCAGGGATCAGTCACACACGAGTCAGGGATCAGTCACAAACGAGTCAGGGTTCAATCACACACGAGTCAGGGGTTAGACACACACGAGTCAGGGTTCAGTCACACACGAGTCAGGGATCAGTCACACACAAGTCAGGGATCAGTCACATACGAGTCAGGGATCAGTCACACACGAGTCAGGGTTTAGTCACATACGAGTCACGGATCAGTCACACACAAGTCAGGGATCAGTCACACACACGAGTCAGGGTTCAGTCACACACGAGTCAGGGATCAGTCACACACGAGTCAGGTATCAGTCACACACGAGTCAGGGATCAGTCACACACGAGTCAGGGATCAGTCACACATGAGTCAGGGATCAGTCACACACAAGTCAGGGATCAGTCACAAACGAGTCACGGATCAGTCACACACAATTCAGGTATCAGTCACACACAAGTCAGGGATCAGTCACACACAAGTCAGGGTTCAGTCCCACACGAGTCAGGGATCAGTCACACACAAGTCAGGTATCAGTCACACACAAGTCAGGGATCAGTCACATACGGGTCACGGATCAATCACACACACCTCAGGGATCAGTCACATACGAGTCACGGATCAATCACACACACGTCAGGGATCAGTCACATACGAGTCACGGATCAATCACACACACGTCAGGGATCAGTCACACACAAGTCAGGGATCAGTCACACACAAGTCAGGGATCAGTCACACACAAGTCAGGTATCAGTCACACACAAGTCAGGGATCAGTCACACACAAGTCAGTGTTTAGTCACACACAAGTCACGGATCAATCACACACAAGTCAGGAATCAGTCACACACGAGTCAGGGATCAGTCACACACAAGTCAGGGATCAGTCACACACAAATCAGGAATCAGTCACACACGAGTCAGGGATCAGTCACACACAAATCGGGAATCAATCACACACGAGTCAGGGATCAGTCACACATAAGTCAGGAATCAATCACACACGAGTCAGGGATCAGTCACACATAAGTCAGGAATCAATCACACACGAGTCAGGGATCAGTCACACACAAATCAGGAATCAATCACACACGAGTCAGGGATCAGTCACACATAAGTCAGGAATCAATCACACACGAGTCAGGGATCAGTCACACATAAGTCAGGAATCAGTCACACACGAGTCAGGGATCAGTCACACAT
This sequence comes from Procambarus clarkii, assembly GCF_040958095.1. Taxonomy (NCBI): domain Eukaryota; kingdom Metazoa; phylum Arthropoda; class Malacostraca; order Decapoda; family Cambaridae; genus Procambarus; species Procambarus clarkii. Next base: position 4,761,753 of record NC_091216.1, read on the forward strand.
AAGTCAGGGATCAGTGAAACAAAAGTCAAGGATCAGACACGTGAGAGTCAGGGATCACACAACTTTATATTTGTTTATATTTATTTATATATACAAAAGTTGTAACATTGGTGTACAGCCACCAGCACTTATAGTGTTTATGGCAGGTTCTTAATCGAAATATTTCCCTGGAATACGACCCGCCAAATTGTTTAACAACCAGGTACCCATTCTATGCTGGGTGAACAGAGGCTACATGAAAGGATTGGTGCCCAATCAACCCTCCCCGGCCAGGATATGAACCCAAGCCAAAGCGCTCGCGAAACGTAGGGCGAGTGTTTTACCACTGTTCCATTGGGACGGCAATATAAATATTGCTCTCACGGTGGCATAAACTAAACATAAACCACGTAACTAAACATATAAAGAACAGGAACACGTGGGGAGCATGGTAGGCAGGGAACACAGAGACCAGGGGAGCATGGTAGGCAGGGAACACAGAGACCAGTGGAGCATGGTAGGCAGGGAACACAGAGACCAGTGGAGCATGGTAGGCAGGGAACACAGAGACCAGGTGAGCATGGTAGGCAGGGAACACAGAGACCAGGGGAGCATGGTAGGCAGGGAACACAGAGACCAGGGGAGCATGGTAGGCAGGGAACACAGAGACCAGGTGAGCATGGTAGGCAGGGAACACAGAGACCAGGTGAGCATGGTAGGCAGGGAACACAGAGACCAGGTGAGCATGGTAGGCAGGGAACACAGAGACCAGGTGAGCATGGTAGGCAGGGAACAAAGAGACCAGGTGAGCATTATGGTTCCAGAAGCTGGTTCCAGCTTAGGAATGATTGCCAAATAACATATATACGAAATCCATGAAAATCTGACCCTGATAACACCCTCAAGACTGATTTCAAAATGTCATACTGGCTGATTCTTCAGCCCTTCCTCTCAAGCATTCACAACGTTACTAAACGTGTGTACTGAATTATACCTGGATGGGGATTTAGGAGTTCTGTTCCATAAGCACGGCCCAGGACAAGACTTGACTTGCGAGTGCTTGGTCCAACTGGCTGCTGCCTGGAGTGATCCGAAGGACCACAAATCCACTGCAGCCCGGTTGATCCAGCACCTCTTGCAGAAATGTGTCCAGTTTTTTCTCGCTTTTCTTCTGGTAATATTTCTTCTGTTTGCTGGGAGGATACTGAACAACTGTGGACCTCTGATGTTCTTACAGTGTTCTCAGATTGTGCCTATGTCACCTTTTATCTAGCTCTTTTCTGTTTTTCTTCCATATCATTCACTACTGTTATTTTACTGAACAAATTTGGGACCTGGCCCTCCAGTATTTTCCATGTGTATTCTATGTGATATACTCTCTAGAAAAGAAACGAGTGAGGTGTTTTGAGTACATGAGACAATCCCAATAGTTTAGGTGAGTTATCGTGTCTATTCGTTCTGTGTATATTAATAATAATAATAATAATAATAATAATAATAATAATAATAATAATAATAATAATAATAATAATAATAATAATTTAGTTAGGAAAAGTACATACATAGTTGCAGAGTTACAGTACAAGTACATATTCTTACAGTACATATTCTCTGTATTACCTCCATTTCAGCAATCTCTCCCGCTCTAAACTTGGAAGTGAATACCGAGCAGTACGGAAGATGGGACAGCACAAATGATTTAAATAGTATGAGCATTGCGATGGGATCCCAGGATTTGAAGGTTCTGATAATGCATCTTTCATTTTCTAGTTGATGTTAAATTTGCTTGGTAATGTTCTCTTAACGTTAGGTAGCCAGGCGTCATTATTTCCAGGTCGTTCACATGTTTTCTTCCTACTATGGGCAGATTTGATTGGGTTTTGTAATCTGTATTTTGTTTAAGGTCTTTATTTTTACCGTACCTGAGTACCTGGAATTTGTGACGAGTAAACACCATATATTTTCTGCTGTCCAATTGAAAACTTTTTTAATATCAGCTTGTCTTCTATAGAAGTGTTTTTCAGTGTCTTTTATAGACGTAATTTTCATTGTGATTTTTGGGTCATGTGCAAAAGTTGATACAAAGCTGTGACTTGTATGTTCTGTCTATATCTGATATGAGAATAATGAAAGGCAGTGATGCAAGGACTGTACCCTGAAGTAAAGGGCTTTTAACTGCGCTTGGATACTATTTTATTTGGCTAACTGTTACTCTTTGCATTCTGTTTGACAAAAAATTTAGCATCCATCGCCCTACTTTACCTGTTATTACTTCTGACTTCAATTCGGGGGCTATAATTCAATGGTAAAATTTATTAATTGAGCAAAATCTGTGTCTACCACGTCTGCATTCTGTTTTTCTGTGATTCTGTGATTTTGTCATAATGGTCGAGTAACTGTAAAAGGCATAATGTTCCTCTCTAAATCTATGTTGGCCTTGTTTGTGGAGGTCATTGGTCTTCATCAAACAGGAGATCTGACTCCTGATAACTCTCAAAAACCTTTATTATATGAGATGCAAGCACGACTGGTCTTTATTCTTTGCCAATGCTTTGCTTCCTCCCTCATGAAAGGAGAGCAATAGTTGCTGATTTAAGCGCTTCTGGTATCTCCCCCGTGTCCAAGCTCTTCCTCCAAACAACATTCAGTGCTGTTGCTAATGGCACTATGCATTTCTTTATAAATATTGAATTCTAGGAGTCTGTATCAAAGGCTTAGTGAATGGCGATGTTATATATTTCTCTTTCAAAATTTGCAGAGTTCATGTTGATATCATTTATATTTTCAGAGGTTTGGATATTCCACATAAAGATTCTGTCTGGATCTTACACTTTCGTGCTATTTACTAGGGTGCTAAAATGTCATTGTCGTCCTCTGTGTATGAACGTTCAACTTGTAAGAACAGGTTCAATTTTGACAGTGGTTTTCCACTGTCAAAGGTTTTAATTAAGACCTTGTATGATCGGGCTCATTAACTCTACAAATTAGGTGGTAGAGTTACTGGGAGTAAGAATAGAGAAAATAAAAGTAGTATTATTCTAAAATAAATACAATCCACCAGATGCAACTGCTGAGGAAATATCAGAACAAATAACAAATAGAGTTATCGATAATATGACAAACCTAATACTAGATACCCTCCTTGGTGACTTCAACTCTCCCAGTCCATGATGGAGAACGGCAAACAATAATAATTTTCCAGGAAATCTATCTGGAAATAACCAGCCACAGGTCAGAGAAATATTTAGAGTGTGGTAAAGTTTCACTCAAGATTAGAGAACAGAGCCAACTAGGACCGAAAATATTCTGCATCTGATCTTCACAAACATTGAAGAAATAATAAGGGACATTTTAATCTCAGATACCACAAACTGTCCATAAATACTCCCGTGTGGGTTGTTGTGAAAGACCCAAACACTGCATTTGTCTCTGTGAGAAGTCAATTTAAGAATGGTAATTTACTTTTTGCCCTTATTTTTAGTCCTTGTATGTTGGCAAAGATGAATGAGGTTACTCTGTTTGTTTGTTTTTGACTTCGATATTTTTTGGCAGATCCATTATGAGTTGGCACGTTGAACTTGTTCTGACTAGTACTGATTGTTGCCTCTCATAATTCTAACTCTGTTGATGGGTGTAATTATAACAGTGACTCTTGTATGCAAAAGATTCTTTCAGCCAGATCCAGTTCCATACATTATCTCGGTTCCACCTTCTGAAACAACTTTTTTTTTTTAGGACAAAACAATTATTTGACTTCCCTCCAAAATCATTTTCCTGTTTGCCACTCTTTGTGTTGATCCAAACGACATTTTCTCTTCCTAAGTATATTTAGACATTTTCTGGGAACCCAGCAAAACTCGACTGTCTTAAATCTGTTGGAGATAAGAAACCAGACAATATTGAAAATTGAAGTTCAACGAAAATAAGATGCACTGGATTAAATGACTGCAGAACCATGAGGACACTGCGAGAGTCAACTACAACAAAGGAAGACTGACAGCAAAAAAGTTGTGGAAGACACTACACAATTGCATAAAGTTCTACCATGAAGATGCTAGTCTCCGGGGGCAGGCGACACATACAGGTGTGGTAATACATATAGGAAATACAATCGAGGAGCCTACACCGTCGCCAGACTTAGATCCATTTGTGAAGATAGCAACAGAGCGAGAATGTGAAGAAAAGTGTGCAACGAAAATGTGTTTCAGACCTGTAGGAGGGATAGAAGCCTTTGCCATATGGGTCAAGGTTTTGCAAAACTTAGGAAGTGGGATCCTCTATGGGGCTAAGGACGGAATGACACGAGGAGAAACATTGGCAACATGATCTAAGAGAGACCCTTGCAGCGAGACAATCGTACAGAAATGGGAAGGTGGTGAATGGGGGAACAATACCCAGAGGAAGGGTAATGGTCAAAGAACGACATAAGCGAGAGTGAGAATGTTGGAGGAACCAGCAAGGTAGCGAGACAGCGAGGATCACGACGATCCTGTAAGGACAGGACGCCGGTGTCAACATACAGGCTTGGCAGTAGGGGAAACTATAAAGGTAGAAGCACCTAAATCGTTATTACTCTCAAACATTTACCACATACAGATTCGTACACAAAGTACCACAGCTTCCGAACATATTTTCAAATGAGAATCTTTGCGTTTACAGAAGAAAAGACGAGTGGAGAAGAGCTGCGTCAGTCACTGAGGAATAATTTCTGCATTCAAACAGTCTACACCGCACTGCCAGCTCCAGACTATCTAATCTAGTGTGTTCACTGTTGTGAGTTACATCAGTAGTTGTAATAACAACTTAAACACCGGTGATGAATGTGATGACAAAAAACAGGTATCACTTGAGTAAGTCTGTGATCAGGTATCATTTGTGAGTATCTGTGGTCAGGTATCACTTATGAGTGTCTGTGGTCAGGCATTACTTGTGTGTGTCTGTGGCCAGGTATCACTTGTGAGTGTCTGTGGCCAGGAATCACTTGTTTGAGTCTGTGGCCAGGTATTACTTGTTTGAGTCTGTGGAGACATATCATTTCTGTGTATCTTTGATCAGTTATCACTTGTGTGTGTCTATGGCCAGGTATCACTTGAGTGTGTCTGTGACCAGGTATCACTTGTGAGTATCTATGGACGGTATCTCATGTGTGTCTGTGGCCAGGTATCACTTGTGTGTGACTGTGGCCAGGTATCACTTGTGTGTGACTGTGGCCAGGTATCACTTGTGAGTGTCTGTGGCCAGGTATCACTTGTGAGTGTCTATGGACGGTATCTCATGTGTGTCTGTGGCAGGGTATCACTTGTGAGTGTCTGTGGCCAGGTATCACTTGTGAGTGTCTGTAGCCAGGTATCACTTGTGAGTGTCTGTGACCAGGTATCACTTGTGAGTGTCTGTGGCCAGGTATCACTTGTTTGAGTCTGTGGCCAGGTATCACCTGTTTGAGTCTGTGGCCAGGTATTACTTGTTTGAGTCTGTGGAGAGATATAATTTCTGAGTGTCTTTGATCAGTTATCACTTGTGCGTGTCTATGGCCAGGTATCACTTGAGTGTGTCTGTGGCCAGGTATCACTTATGTGTCTGTGGCCAGGTATCACTCGTGTGTGTGTCTGTGGCCAGGTATCACTTATGTGTCTGTGGCCAGGTATCACTCGTGTGTGTGTCTGTGGCCAGGTATCACTCGTGTGTGTGTCTGTGGCCAGGTATCACTTATGTGTCTGTGACCAGGTATTACTTGTGTGTGTCTGGCCACAGACACACACAAGCCAGGTCCAGGTATTCCAGGTAGCCACAGCCAGGTATTACTTGTGGGTGTCTGGGGCCAAGAATTACCTGTGTGTTTCTGTGGCCAGGTATCACTTGTGTGTGTCTGTGGCCAGGTGTCACTTGTTTGAGTCTGTGGCCAGGTATTACTTGTTTGAGTCTGTGGAGAGATATCATTTCATTGTGTCTTTGATCAGTTATCACTTGTGAGTGTCTGTGGCCAGGTATCACTTGTGAGTGTCTGTGGCCAGGTATTACTTGTGTGAGTCTGTGGCCAGGTATTACTTGTGTTAGTCTGTGGCCAAGTATTACTTGTGTGAATCTGTGGCTAGGTGTCACTTGTGTGTGCCTGTGGTCAGGTAAAACTTATAAGTGTCTGTGGCAAGGTATCACTTGTGAGTGTCTGTGGCCTGGTATCACTTATGAGAGTCTGTAGCCAGGTATCACTTGTGAGTGTCTGTGGCCAGGTATCACTTATGAGTGTCTGTGATCAGGTACCACTTGTGAGAGCCTGTGACCAGGTATCATTTGTGTGAGTCTGTGGCCTGGTATCACTTGTGAGTGTCTGTGGCCTGGAATCACTTATGAGAGTCTGTAGCCAGGTATCACTTGTGATTGTCTGTGGCCAGGTATCACTTGTGGGTGTCTGTGGCTGGGTATCACTCCTGTGTGTGTTTGTGCCTGGGTATCTGTGGGTGTCTGTGGCAAAGTGTTACTTTCGGGTATCTGTTGCCAGGTATCACTTGCGTGAGTCTGTGGCCAGGTATTACTTGTGTGAGTCCGTGGCAAGGTATTACTTGTGAGAGTCTGTGGTCAGGTATCACTTGCGTGAGTCTGTGGTCAGGTAACACTTATGAGCGTCTTTTGCCAGGTATCACTTATGAGTGTCAGTGGCCAGTTATCACTTGTGAGTGTCTGTGACCAGGTATCACTTGTGAGTGTCTATGGCCAGGTATCACTTGTGTGTGTGTATGTGACCAGGTATCTCATGTGTGTGTCTTCGGCCAGGTATCACTTGTTTGAGTCTGTGGCCAGATATTACTTGTTTGAGTCTGTGGAGAGATATAATTTTTGTGTGTCTTTGATCAGTTATCACTTGTGAATGTCTGTGGCTAGGTATCACTTGTGAGTGTCTGAGCCCAGGTATCACATGTGGGTGTCTGTGGCCAGGTATCACTTGTGGGTGCCTGTGGCCAAGTATCACTTGTGGGTGTCTGTGGCCTGGTATCACTTCTAAGTGTCTGTGGCCAGGTATCATTTATGAGTGTCTGTGGCCAGGTATCACTTATGAGTGTCTGTGGTCAGGTATCACTTATGAGTGTCTGTGGTCAGGTATTACTTGTGTGCCTGTGGTCAGGTATAACTTATAAGTGTCTGTGGCAAGGTATCACTTCTGTGTGTCCCTTGTGTGTGTTCTCACAGTGTTCAAAAAAGAACTGGATAAGCACCTCCAAAGGATACCTCATCAACAAGGCTGTGACTCATATGTCAGGCTGTGAGCAGCTGCGTCTAAAAGCCCGGTTGATCAGTCTAGCAACCAGGAGGCCTTGTCGACGACCGAGCCGCGGAGACGTAAGCCCTGGAAGCACCTCAAGGTAACCTCAGGGTAAGGTCTGTGGCCAGGTATCACTTGTGAATGTCTGTGATCAGGTATCACTTGTGAGTGTCTGTGGCCCGGTATCACTCGTGTGTGTGTCTGTGACCCAGTATCACCTGTGAGTGTCTGTGGCCAGGTATCACTTGTGAGTGTCTGTGGCCCGGAATGACTCGTGTGTGTGTCTGTGACCCAGTATCACCTGTGAGTGTCTGAGGCCAGGTACCACTTGTGAGTGTCTGTGACCAAGAAATCACTTGTTTGAGTCTGTGGCCAGGTATTACTTGTTTGAATCTGTGTAGACATATCTTTTCTGTGTGTCTGATCAGTTATCAATTGTGAGCGTCTGTGGCCAGGTATCACTTGTGAGTGTCTGTGGCCAGGAATCACTTGTGTGTGTATGTGACTAGGTATCACTTGTGAGTGTCTGTGGCCAGGTATCACTTGTGAGTGTCTATAGAAGGTATCTCATGTGTGTGTCTGTGGCCAGGTATCACTTGTTTGAGTCTGTGGCCAGGTATTACTTGTTTGAGTCTGTGGAGAGATATCATTTCTGTGTGTCTTTGATCAGTTATCACTTGTGAGTGTCTGTGGCCAGGTATCACTTGTGAGTGTCTGAGCCCAGGTATCACCTGTGGGTGTCTGTGGCCAGATATCACTTGTGGTTGTCTGTGGCCAGGTCTTACTTGTGTGAGTCTATGGCCAAGTATTATTTGTGTTAATCTGTGGCCAGGTATCACTTGTGTGAGTCTGTGGTCAGGTATCACTGCGTGAGTCTGTGGCCAGGTATCACTTGTGTGTATCTGTGGCTAGGTATCACTTATGAGTGTCTGTGGCCAGGTATCACTTCAGGGTGTCTGTGGCCAGGTATCATTTATGAGTGTCTGTGGCCAGGTATCACTTATGAGTGTCTGTGTTCAGGTATCACTTATGAGTATCTGTGGTCTGGTATTACTTGTGTGTACCTGTGGTCAGGAATAACTTATAAGTGTCTGTGGCAAGGTATCACTTGTAAGTGCCTGTGGCCCGGTATCACTTATGAGTCTGCAGCCAGGTATCACTTGTGAGAGTCTGTGGCCAGGTATCACTTATGAGTGTCTGTGTCCAGGTATCACTTGTGAGTGTCAGTGGATAGGTATCACTTATGAGAGTCTGTGGCCAGGTATCTCCTGTAAGTCTGTGGCCAGGTATCACTTATAAGTGTCTGTGATCACGTACCACTTGTGAGAGTTTGTGACCAGGTATCATTTGTGTGAGTCTGTGGCCTGGTATCATTTGTGTTTGCCTGTGGCTAGGTGTAACTTATGAGGGTCTGTGGCAAGGTATTACTTGTGAGTGTCTGTGGCCTGGAATCACTTATGAGAGTCTCTTGCCAGGTATCATTTGTGTGAGTCTGTGGCCTGGTATCACTTGTGTTTGCCTGTGGCCAGGTATCACTCGTGTGTGTGTTTGTGCCTAGGTATCACTTGTGGGTGTCTGTGGCAAAGTGTTACTTATGGGTATCTGTTGCCAGGTATCACTTGCGTGAGTCTGTGGCCAGGTATTACTTGTGTGAGTCTGTGGCAAGGTATTACTTTTGAGAGTCTGTGGTCAGGTATCACTTGCGTGAGTCTGTGGCCAAGTATCTCTTGTGAGTCTGTAGCCAGGTATCACTTGTTAGTGTATGTGGAGAGGTACCACTTATGAGTATTGGTGGCCAGTTATCACTTGTGAGTGTCTGTGACCAGGTATCACTTGTGTGTGTGTATGTGACCAGGTATCACTTGTGAGTGTCAATGGCCAGGTATCACTTGTGAGCGTCTATGGAAGGTATCTCATGTGTGTATCTGCGGCCAGGTATCACTTGTTTGAGTCTGTGGCCAGATATTACTTATTTGAGCCTGTGGAGAGATATAATTTCTGTGTGTCTTTGATCAGTTATCACTTGTGAGTGTCTGTGGCTAGATATCATTTGTGTGTGTCTGAACCCAGGTATCACTTGTGGGTGTCTGTGGCCAGGTATCACTTGTGGGTGTCTGTGGCCAAGTATTACTTGTGTGTGTCTGTGGCCAGGTATCACTTGTGGGAGTCTGTGGCCGAGTATCACTTGCGTGTGTCTGTGACCTGGTATCCATTGTGGGAGTCTGTGGCCAGGTATTTCTTGTGGAAGTCTGTGGCCAGGTATTACTTGTGTGAGTCTGTGGCTAGGTATCACTTGTGTGAGTCTGTGGTCAGGTATCACTGCGTGAGTCTGTGGCCAGGTATCACTTGCGTGAGGCTGTAGCCAGGTATCACTTGTGTGTATCTGTGGCTAGGTATCACGTATGAGTGTCTGTGGCCAGGTATCACTTCTGAGTGTCTGTGGCCAGGTATCATTTATGAGTGTCTGTGGCCAGGTATCACTTATGAGTGTATGTGGTCAGGTAACACTTATGAGTGTCTGTGGTCAGGTATTACTTGTGTGTGCCTGTGGTCAGGTATAACTTATTAGTGTCTGTGGCAAGGTATCACTTGTGAGTGTCTGTGGCCCGGTATCACTTATGAGAGTCTGTAGCCAGGTATCACTTGTGAGTGTCTGTGGCCAGGTATCACTTATGAGTGTCTGTGTCCAGGTATCACTTGTGAGTGTCTGTGGCCAGGTATCTCTTATGAGTGCCTGTGATCAGGTACCACTTGTGAGAGTCTGTGACCAGGTATCATTTGTGTGAGTCTGTGGCCAGGTATCACTTTTGTTTGCCTGAGGCCTGGAATCACTTATGAGAGTCTGTAGCCAGGTATCACTTGTGAGTGTCTGTAGCCAGGTATCACTTGTGGGTGTCTGTGGCTAGGTATCACTCGTGTGTGTGTTTGTGCCTAGGTATCACTTGTGGGTGTCTGTGGCAAAGTGTTACTTATGGGTATCTGTTACCAGGTATCACTTGCGTGAGTCTCTGGCCAGGTATTACTTGTGAGAGTCTGTGGTCAGGTATCACTTGCGTGAGTCTGTGGCAGGTAACACTTATGAGCGTCTTTTGCCAGGTATCACTTGTGAGTGTCTGTGGCCAGGTATCTCCTGTGAGTCTGTAGCCAGGTATCACTTGTTAGTGTAAGTGGAGAGGTATCACTTATGAGTATTAGTGGCCAGTTATCACTTGTGAGTGTCTGTTGCCAGGTATCACTCGTGTGTGTGTATGTGACCAGGTATCACTTGTGAGCGTCTATGGAAGGTATCTCATGTGTGTGTCTGCGGCCAAGTATCACTTGTTTGAGTCTGTGGCCAGATATTACTTGTTTGAGTCTGTGGAGAGATATCATTTCTGTGTGTCTTTGATCAGTTATCAGTTGTGAGTGTCTGTGGCTAGATATCACTTGTGAGTGTCTGAGCCCAGGTATCACTTGTGGGTGCCTGTGGCCAAGTATTACTTGTGTGTGTCTGAGGCCAAGTATCACTTGTGGGTGTCTGTGGCCAAGTATTACTTGTGTATGTCTGAGGCCAAGTATCACTTGTGGGTGTCTGTGGCCAGGTATTACTTGTGTTAGTCTGTGGCCAGGTATTACTTGTGTGAGTCTGTGGCTAGGTATCACTTGTGTGAGTCTGTGGTCAGGTATTACTGCGTGAGTCTGGCCAGGTATCACTTGTGTGTAACTGTGGCTAGGTATCACTAATGAGTGTCTGTGGCCAGGTATCACTTCTGAGTGTCTGTGGCCAGGTATCATTTATGAGTGTCTGTGGCCAGGTATCACTTATGAGTGTATATGGTCAGGTATCACTTATGAGCGTCTGTGGTCAGGTATTACTTGTGTGTGCCTGTGGTCAGGTATAACTTATAAGTGTCTGTGGCAAGGTATCACTTGTGAATGTCTGTGGCCCGGTATCACTTATGAGAGTCTGTGGCCAGGTATCACTTGTGAGTGTCTGTGGCCAGGTATCACTTATGAGTGTCTGTGTCCAGGTATCACTTGTGAGTGTCTGTGGCTAGGTATTACTTATGAGTGACTGTGATCAGGTACCACTTGTGAGAGTCTGTGACCAGGTATCATTTGTGTGAGTCTGTGGCCAGGTATCACTTGTGTTTGCCTGTGGCCAGGTGTAACTTATGAGTGTCTGTGGCAAGGTATCACTTGTGAGTGTCTGTGGCCTGGAATCACTTATGACAGTCTGTAGCCAGGTATCACTTGTGAGTGTCTGTAGCCAGGCATCACTTGTCGGTGTCTGTGGCTAGGTATCACTCGTGTGTGTGTTTGTGCCTAGGTATCACTTGTGGGTGTCTGTGGCAAAGTGTTACATATGGGTATCTGTTGCCAGGTATCACTTGCGTGAGTCTGTGGACAGGTATTACTTGTGTGAGTCTGTGGCAAGGTATTACTTGTGAGAGTCTGTGGTCAGGTATCACTTGCGTGAGTCTGTGGCAGGTATCACTTATGAGCGTCTTTTGCCAGGTATCACTAGTGAGTGTCTGTGGCCAGGTATCACTTGTGGGTGTCTTTGGCCAGGTATTACTTGTGTGAGTCTGTGGCCAGGTATCACTTGTGTGAGTCTGTGGTCAGGTATCACTTGCGTGAGTCTGTGGCCAGGTATCACTTGCATGAGTCTGTGGCCAGATATCACTTGCGTGAGTCTGTTGGCCAGGTATCACTTACGTGAGTCTGTGGCCAGGTATCACTGGTGTGTGTCTCTGGCCAGGTATCACTTATGAGTGTCTGTGGCCAGGTATCACTTATGAGTGTATATGGTCAGGTATCACTTATGAGTGTCTGTGGTCAGGTATTACTTGTGTGTGCCTGTGGTCAGGTATAACTTATAAGTGTCTGTGACAAGGTATCACTTGTGAGTGTCTGTGGCCCGGTATCACTTATGAGAGTCTGTGGTCAGGTATCACTTACGAGTGTCTGTGGTCAGGTGTTACTCGTGTGTGTCTGTGGCCAACTATAACTTGTGAGTGTTTTTGCCCAGGTATCACTTGTGGGTGTCTGTGGCCAGGTATCCCTTGTGGGAGTCTGTGGCCAGCTATAACTTGTGGGTGTCTTTGGCCAGGTATTACTTGTGTGAGTCTGTGGCCAGGTATCACTTGTGAGTGTTTTTGCCCAGGTATCACTTGTGGGTGTCTGTGGCCAGGTATCCCTTGTGGGAGTCTGTTGCCAGGTATCACTTGCGTGAGTCTGTGGCCAGGTATTACTTGTGTGAGTCTGTGGCAAGGTATTACTTGTGAGAGTCTGTGGTCAGGTATCACTTGCGTGAGTCTGTGGCAGGTATCACTTATGAGCGTCTTTTGCCAGGTATCACTTGTGAGTGTCTGTGGCCAGGTATCACTTGTGGGTGTCTTTGGCCAGGTATCTCTTGTGAGTCTGTAGCCAGGTATCACTTATGAGTGTCAGTGGCCAGTTATCACTGGTGAGTGTCTGTGGCCAGGTTTCACTTTTGAGTGTCTTTGGCCAGGTATCACTTGTGAGTGTCTGTTGTCAGGTATCACTTGTGAGTGTCTATGGCCAGGTATCTCATGTGTGAGTGTCTGTGGTGAGGTATGACTTGTGTGTGTCTGTGACCAGGTATCACTTGTGTGTGTCTGTGGCTAGGTATCACTTGTGAGTGTTTTTGCCCAGGTATCCCTTGTGGGAGTCTGTAGCCAGCTATCACTTGTGGGTGTCTTTGGCCAGGTATTACTTGTGTGAGTCTGTGGCCAGGTATCACTTGTGTGAGTCTGTGGTCAGGTATCACTTGCGTGAGTCTGTGGCCAGGTATCACTTGCATGAGTCTGTGGCCAGATATCACTTGCGTGAGTCTGTTGGCCAGGTATCACTTACGTGAGTCTGTGGCCAGGTATCACTGGTGTGTGTCTGTGGCCAGGTATCACTTATGAGTGTCTATGGCCAGGTATCACTTCTGACTGTCTGTGGCCAGGTATCATTTAGAAGTCTCTGTGGCCAAGTATCCCTTATGAGTGTCTGTGGCCAGGAATCACTTAGGAGTGTCTGTGGTCAGGTATCACTTACGAGTGTCTGTGGTCAGGTATTACTTGTGTGTGTCTGTGTCTGTGGCCAGGTTTAGCTTATAAGTGTCTGAGGCAAGGTATCATTTGTGAGTGTCTGTGGCCCGGTATCACTTAAGAGAGTCTGTAGCCAGGTATCACTTGTGAGTGTCTGTTGCTAGGTATCCCTTGTGGGAGTCTGTGGCCAACTATAACTTGTGAGTGTTTTTGCCCAGGTATCACTTGTGGGTGTCTGTGGCCAGGTATCCCTTGTGGGAGTCTGTGGCCAGCTATCACTTGTGGGTGTCTATGGCCAGGTATTACTTGTGTGAGTCTGTGGCCAGGTATCACTTGTGGGTGTCTATGGCCAGGTATCCCTTGTGGGAGTCTGTGGTCAGCTATCACTTGTGGGTGTCTATGGCCAGGTATTACTTGTGTGAGTCTGTGGCCAGCTATCACGTGTGGGTGTCTATGGCCAGGTATTACTTGTGTGAGTCTTATTATAGTGCATGGGTTGGTGGTGTTGTCGTGTTGTTCCTCCTTTACGGACAACCCAACCCACAACTTGGTAGAGTTCCTATACCTCACTTGGAGATCACACTAGGCGCTTCTTGCTCTTGGAGAGGGGCTCAACGTCACACGTTTAAGGGATGCGGCTCCAACACTTAGCCTCGTTGTCACGTGCACACACCCACACGAGCCGCTGTGACTCCCCACTCTCTCCTTATGTGATATGATCTCCTCAATCCCCTTTGACTTACTAGTTTTCCGTCCTACCCTGTCCACAGCAGTGGTTCTTGGTTCTTTCTCTCTCTCTCTCTCTCTCCTCCTTTACTATTTCCTGGGAAGCCTCACAAGGACAAGGGCAAACACCAGCAAATTGGAATACATTTACTGGACAGAGCACATACACAACTCATACATACATATAATAATAATAAATCCTATACTCTATACTATTACAATCAGGTTGCACTCCAACACCATCAGAACTCTATCATCAGCTTATCAAGTGGTATCCTATCTCCTGGTTCACCACCTGATACTATCAACCTCCTCAAGTAGATCAAGTCTACATACACTGTTGCACTATCAACAAGAGAACATATATATGCATATCTATAAACGTGTACAAGGAAAATCAGCATGTGAATGCAATAACATATATCAGTATAAATGTTCCTTGATACACAACAATGATCAATCGATCAACCTAACAGTCCTAGAACACATTCATCTGTAGGTAATCCAGCCTACGACTGTAACTTTATGCTTTAGTATAAACACTCCTTTGGTACAAAAATGGCAAACAAGCACTCACCTCTCACTGCATCTTGCACGCTAATGACAAACAACCACTCTATCAACTCCCTGCAGGTAATCAACCAGAACTTCCCTTCCACATCTGAACATTCACTACCCTGATCTCTTCAGGTTCTTCCAGGTTTAACCACCAGGATCCTCTGCAGCTCCTCCAGGCTGCTACACCATGAAGTTTTCCTTGGGCAACTATGGTGCTTCACTGCCTCTACTAGGGTCCTCCACAGCTCCTCTGGCTGCTACACCATGAAGTTCCCTCGAGCAACTATGGTGCTTCATCACCTCTACTGAAGCAAGTGACACTCCTCTTCACTGCTTCTCCTCACAGCTCGAGGTCCTCTCCTCCACTACCTTGGAGCCTCATCAATTACTCCCTCTGTGCTGGCTTCGAAGTTCTCAGCAACTTCTTCCCCAAAGACAAACCTGCAACCCATTCACACTCCAATAAAAAATGTTTCCCCTTTAACACATAAACAAAAATAATCTCACAATATGTTTGCCTCCAACCTCTATCTGTCCTCTACATACTATGAGAGTGGACTCCCCCGTTGGGCGGGTCCATGTTCCACCTCGCCCGGCGGGCCTCCTCATTCAGGGAGGGTTCTCCGCCGCCAGGAGCTGGGATCCGTCAGTTGGCTTCAGGCGTTCGATGGGAGAGGACACGCTGCTCGTCCCTCCAGCTGTTTCTCTCATCTCCGTCCTCTCATTTAGGCTTCCTGCCTTACCAAAACATTTCTAACTTATAAATAAACATTGCTACTGTCGCTGGGCACACGACCAACTACAAGCAATCACTATGAACTTGCTAAAATCGTGCTTACCACAGATTGTCTATTCGAGGGCGCTATCCCTCTGACGGCGTTTGGTCAGGGCGCTCCACACAGCCCCAGGAAAATGTCTATGGGCGGTTTAATACTTTCCTCGCCGTCCAGGACTTGAGACCACAACGTTCACAGCTCGATTCCACAGCTGGCACGTCTACACACACTTCTCTTCTCTTGGAGATATATCACTAGGGCTTCCTTTCTGACGGGAGCTCAAACGGAGCGCGGCTTTCCCCCTGTGATGTCTGGCCTCAAGTGAGGTCAAAGCCCTCCAGAAGCGAGCCTCACGCCTCCAGAAAAATATCCACATCTC
The DNA here is from genome assembly GCF_040958095.1 of Procambarus clarkii. Taxonomy (NCBI): domain Eukaryota; kingdom Metazoa; phylum Arthropoda; class Malacostraca; order Decapoda; family Cambaridae; genus Procambarus; species Procambarus clarkii. The sequence continues at coordinate 4,777,467 of NC_091216.1, forward strand.
CTAACCAGTCATTTATCTATTTCCTTATTTACTGCCCATAATCTGAAATTGTTCATTAAATCCAACAAACTATATTAAATCTGTGTTACCGCCTCTATATTTCCTATACTTTCTAGTTGGGTCAGGCTTGTTGAATAACTCTTAAGGGGGAGACTCGTTTCTCCTGTAGGCTGAAATCATAACAGTCTGTGGCCAGGTATCACTTGTGTGAGTCTGTGGCCAGATATCACTTGCGTGAGTCTGTGGCCAGGTATCACTTGCATGAGTCTGTGGCCAGGAATCATTTGTGTGTGTCTGTGGCCAGGTATCACTTATGAGTGTCTGTGGCCAGGTATCACTTCTGACTGTCTGTGGCCAGGTACCATTTAGAAGTGTCTGTGGCCAGGTATCACTTATGAGTGTCTGTGGCCAGGTATCGCTTATGAGTGTCTGTGGTCAGGTATCACTTATGAGTGTCTGTGGTCAGGTATTACTTGTGAGTGTCTGTGGCCAGGTTTAGCTTATAAGTGTCTGAGGCAAAGTATCACTTGTGAGTGTCTGTGGCCCGGTATCACTTATGAGTGTCTGTGGCCAGGTATCACTTGTGAGTGTCTGTTACCAGGGATCACTTATGAGTGTCTGTGGCCAGGTATCACTTGTGAGTGTCTGTTACCAGGGATCACTTATGAGAGTCTGTAGCCAGGTATCACTTGAGAGTGTCTGTGGCCAGGTATCACTTATGAGTGTCTGTGGCCAGGGATCACTTATGAGTGTCTGTGATCAGGTATCACTTGTGAGAGTCTTTTACCAGGAATCATTTGTGTGAGTCTGTGGCCGGGTATCACTTGTGTTTATCTGTGGCCAGGTATAACTTATGAGTGTCTGTGGCAAGGTATCACTTGTGAGTGTCTGTTGCCTGGAATCACTTATGAGAGTCTGTAGCCAGGTATCACTTGTATGTGTCTGTGGTCAGGTATCACTTGTGGGTGTCTTTGGCTAGGTATCACTCGTGTGTGTCTGTGCCTAGGTATCACTTGTGGGTGTCTGTGGCAAAGTATTACATGCAGGTATCTGTTGCCAGGTATCACTTGCGTGAATCTGTGGCCAGGTATTACTTGTGTGAGTGTGTTGGCAGGTATTACTTGTGAGTGGCTGTAGCCAGGTATCACTTATGAGTGTTTTTGGCCAGGAATCACTTGTGAGTGTCTGTGGCCAGGTATCACTTATGAGTGTGTGGCCAGGTATCACTTATGAGTGTTTGTGGCCAGGTATCTCTTATGAGTGTCTGTGATCAGATATCACTTGTGAGAGTCTGTGACCAGGTATCATTTGTGTGAGTCTGTGGCCAGGTATCACTTGTGTTTGCCTGTGGCCAGGTATAACTTATGAGTGTCTATGGCAAGGTATCACTTGTGAGTGTCTGTGGCCCGGAATCACTTATGAGAGTCAGTAGCCAGGTATCACTTGTGAGTGTCTGTGAGGTATCACTTTTGCGTGTCTGTGGCTAGGTATCACTGCTGTGTGTCTGTGCCTAGGTATCACTTGTGGGTGTCTGTGGCCAAGTATTACTTGTGGGTATCTGTGGCCAGGTATCATTTGCGTGAGTCTGTGGCCAGGTATTACTTGTGTGAGTCTTTGGACAGGTATTACTTGTGAATGTCTGTGGCCAGGTATCACTTGCGTGAGTCTGTGGCCAGGTATCACTTGTGTGTGTCTGTAGCCAGGTATCACTTGTGAATGTTTGGGGTTAGGTATCTCGTATGAGTGTCTGTGGCCAGGTATCACTTGTGAGTGTTTGTGGCCAGGTATCACTTGTGAGTGTCTGGGGCCAGGTATCTCGTATGAGTGTCTGTGGCCAGGTATCACTTGTGAGTGTCTGTTGCCAGGTATCACATGTGAGTGTCTATGGCAAAGTTTTTCATGTGTGTGTGTCTGTGGTCAGGTATCACTTGTGTGTGTCTGTGGCCAAGTATCACTTGTGTGTGTCTGTGGCCAGGTATCACTTGTGTGTGTCTGTGGCCAGGGATCACTTGTGAGTGTCTGTGACCAGGTATAACTTGTGAGTGTTTGTGACCAGGTATCACTTGTGAGTATCTTTGACCAGGTATCACTTCTGTGTGTCTGTGGCCAGGTATCACCTGTGTGTGTCTGTGACCAGGTATCACTTGTGTGTGTCTGTGACCAGGTATCACTTGTTTGAGTCTGTGGGCATGTATCACCTTTGACTGTCTGTGACCAGGTATCACTCGTGTGAGTGTCTGTGATCAAGTATCACTTGTGAGTGTCTGTGGCTAGGTATCACTTGTGAGTGTCTGTGTCCAGGTATCACTTGTGAGTGTTTGTAGCCAGGTATCACTTGTGAGTGTCTGGGGCCAGGTATCTCTTATGAGTGTCTGTGGCCAGGTATCACTTGTGAGTGTCTGTTGCCAGGTATCACATGTGAGTGTCAATGGTCAGGTTTCTCATGTGTGTGTGTCTGTGGTCAGGTATCACTTGTGTGTGTCTTTGGCCAGGTATCACTTGTGTGTGTGTCTGTGGGCCAGGTATCACTTGTGAGTGTCTGTTGCCAGGTATCACTTATGTGTGTTGTGACCAGGTATCACTTGTGAGTGTATGTGGCGAGGTATCATTTATGAGTGTCTGAGGCCAGTTATCAATTGAAGTGTGTCTGTGGCTAGGAATCTCGTATGAGTGTCTGTGGCCAGGTATCACTTATGAGTGTCTGTGGCCAGGTATCACTCGTGAGTGTCTGTGGTCAGGTATCACTTGTGTGTGTCTGTGACAAGGTATCACTTGTGTGTGTCTGTGACAAGGTATCACTTGTGTGTGTCTGTGACCAGGTATCACTTGTTAGTGTCTGTGACCAGGTATTACTTGTGAGTGTTTGTGGCAAGGTATCACTTGTGAGTGTCTGTGGGCCGGAATCACTTATGAGAGTCTGTAGCCAGGTATCACTTGTAAATGTCTGTGGCCAGGTATCACTTGTGGGTATCTGTGGCCAGGTATCACTTGCGTGAGTCTGTGGCCATGAATTACTTGTGTGAGTCTGTGGCTAGGTAATACTTGTGAGTGTCTGTAGCCAGGTATAACTTATGAGTGTCTGTGGCCAGGTATCACTTATGAGTGTATTTTGCCAGGTGTCACTTGTGAGTGTATGTGGCGAGGTATCACTTATGAGTGTCTGTGGCCAGGAAACACTTGTGAGTGTCTGTGACCAGGTACTACTTGTGAGTGTTAGTGACCAGGTATCACTTGTGAGTGTCTGCGACCAGGTATCACGTGTGTGTGTCTGTGGCCAGGTATCACTTGTGTGTGTCTGTGACCAGGTATCACTTGTTTGAGTCTGTGGCCATGTATCAATTTTGAGTGTCTGTGACCAGGTATCACTCGTGTGAGTGTCTGTGATCAGGTATCAATTGTGAACGGGGAGCCGGTCAGCCGAGCGGACAGCACGCTGGACTTGTGATCCTGTGGGCCCGGGTTCGATCCCTGGCGCCGGCGAGAAACAATGGGCAGAGTTTCATTCACCCTATGCCCCTGTTACCTAGCAGTAAAATAGGTACCTGGGTGTTAGTCAGCTGTCCCGGGTTGCTTCCTGGGGGTGGAGGCCTGGTCGAGGACCGGGCCGCGAGGACACTAAAGCCCCGAAATCATCTCAAGATAACCTCACGATTGTGGGTGTCTGTGGCCAGGTATTACTTGTGAAAGACTGTGGCCAGGTATTACTTGTGTGAGTCTGTGGCCAGGTATCATTTGTGTGAGTCTGTGTTCAGGTATCACTTGCGTGAGTCTGTGGCCAGGTATCACTTGCGTGAGTCTGTGGCTAGGTATCACTTGCATGAGTCTCTGGCCAGGTATCACCTGCGTGAGTCTGTGTCCAGCTATCACTTGCGTGAGTCTGTGGCCAGGTATCACTTGTGAGTGTCTATGGCAAGGTATCACTTGTGAGTGTCTATGGCCAGGTATCTCATGTGTGTGTCTGTGGCCAGGTATCCTTTGTATGAGTCTGTGGCCAGGTATTACTTCTTTGAGTCTGTGGAGAGATATCATTTCTGTGCGTCTTTGATCAGTTAACTCTTGTGAGTGTTCCTGCGAAGGTATCACTTGTGGGTATCTGTGGCCAGGTATCACTTGTGGGTGTTTGTGGCCAGGTATTACTTGCGTGAGTCTGTGGCCAGGTATCACTTGTGTGAGTCTTTGGTCAGGTATCACTTGCGTGAGTCTGTGGCCAGGTATCACTTGCGTGAGTCTGTGACCAGGTATCACTTGCATGAGTCTGTGGCCAGGTATCACTTGCGTGAGTCTATCTCCAGGTATCACTTGTGTGTGTCTGTTGCCAGGTATCACTTTTGAGTGTCTGTGGTCAGGTATCACTTATTAGTGTCTGTGATCAGGTATTACGTGTGTGTATCTGTGGCCTGGTATAACTTATAAGTTTTTGGGGCAAGGTATCACTTGTGAGAGTCTTTGACCAGGTATCGTTTGTGTGCGTCTGAGGCCAGGTATCACTTGTGTTTGCCTGTGGCTAGGTATATCATAAGAGTGTCTGTGGCAAGGTATTACTTGTGAGTGTCTGTGGCCCGGAGTCACTTATGAGAGTCTATAGCCAGGTATCACTTATGGGTGTCTGTGGCTAAGTATTTCTTGTGGGTATCTGTGGCCAGGTATCACTTGCGTGAGTCTGTGGCCAGGTATTACTTGTGTGAGTCTGTGCCTAGGTATTACTTGTGAGTGTCTGTAGCCAGGTATCACTTATGAGTGTCTGTGGCCAGGTATCACTCGTGAGTGTCTGTGGCCAGATATAACATGTGAGTGTCTATGGACAGGTATCACTTGTGTGTGTGTCTGTGGTCAGGTATCACTTGTGTGTGTCTATGGCAAGGTATATCATGTGTGTGTCTGTGGCCAGGTATCACTTGTTTGAATCTGTGGCTAAGTATTACTTGTTTGAGTCTGTGGAGAGATATCATTTCTGCTTGTCTTTGATCAGTTATCCCTTGTGAGTGTCTGTGGCCAGGAATTTCTTGTTTGAGTCTGTGGACAGATATAATTTCTGTGTGTGTTTGATCAGTTATCACTTGTGAGTGTCTGTGGCCAGGTATCACTTGTGAGTGTCTGTGGCGAGGTATCACTTATGAGTGTCAGTGGCCAGTTATCTCTTGTGAGTGTCTGTGGCTAGGTATCACTTGTGAGTGTCTGTGGCCAGGTATCTCGTACGAGTGGCAATGGCCAGGTATCACTTATGAGTGTCTGTGGCCAGGTATAACATGTGAGTGTCTATAGCCAGATATCTCATGTGTGTGTTTCTGTGGTCAGGTATCACTTGTGTGTGTCTGTGGCCAGGTATCACTTGTGTGTGTTTGTGGCCAGGTATCAATTGTTTGAGTCTTTTTAGAGATATCATTTCTGTGTGCCTTTGATCAGTTATCACTTGTAAGTGTCTGTGGCCAGGTATCACTTGTGAGTGTCTGTGACCAGGTATCACTTATGAGTGGCCGTGACCAGGTATCACTTGTGAGTGTCTATGGCAAGGTATATCATGTGTGTGTCTGTGGCCAGGAATCACTTGTTTGAATCTGTAGCCAGGTATTACTTGTTTGAGTCTGTGGAGAGATATCATTTCTGTGTGTCTTTGATCTGTTATCACTTGTGAGTGTCTGTGGCCAGGTATCTCTTGTGAGTGTCTGTGCCCAGGTATCACTTGTCGTTGTCTGTGGCCAGGTGTCACTTGTGAGTATCTGTGGCCAAGTAATACATGTGAGTGTCTGCGGCCAGGTATCACTTGTGTGTGTGTCTGTAGCCAGGTATCACATATGAGTATCTGTGGCCAGGTATCACTTATGAGGGTCTGTGGCCAGGTATCACTTGTATGTGTTTTTGGCCAGGTATCACTTGTGAGTTTCTGTGGCCAGGTATCTCGTATGAGTGTCTGTGGCCTGATATCACTTATGAGTGTCTGTGGCCAGGTATCACTTGTGAGTGTCTGTGGTCAGGTATCACTTGTGTGTGTTTGTCTGAGGCTAGGTATCACTTGTGTGTGTCTGTGGCCAGGTATCACTTGTGTGTGTCTGTGGTCAGGTATCACTTGTGTGTGTGTGTCTGTGGCTAGGTATCACTTGTGTGTGTCTGTGGCCAGATATCACTTGTGAGTGTCTGTTGCCAGGTATCACTTATGTGTTTCTGTGGCCAGGTATCACTTGTGAGAGTATGTGGCGAGGTATCTTTTATGAGTGTCTGAGACCAGTTATCATTTGTGTGTGTCTGTGGCCAGGTATCACTCGTGAGTGTCTGTGGACAGGAATCACTTGTGAGAGTATGTGGCGAGGTATCTTTTATGAGTGTCTGAGACCAGTTATCAATTGTGGGTGTCTGTGGCCAGGTATCACTTGCGTGAGTCTGTGACCAGGTATTAATTGTGTGAGTCTGTGGCTAGGTATTACTTGTTAGTGTCTGTGGCCAGGTATCACTTATGAGTGTATTTTGCCAGGTATCACTTGTGATAGTCTCTGGCCAGGTATCACTTGTGAGTGTCTGAGGCCAGGTATCACTTGTGAGTGTCTGTGGCCATTTATCACTCGTGAGTGTCTGTGGCCAGGTATTACTTGTGAGTGTCTGTGACCAGGTATCACTTGTGAGTGTCTTTGGCAAGGTATCACTTGTGTGTGTCTGTGACCAGGTATCACTTGTGAGTGTCTGTGGCCAGGGAACACTTGTGAGTGTCTGTGACCAGGTATCACTTGTGAGTGTCTGTGGCCAGGGAATACTTGTGAATGTCTGCGACCAGGTATTATTTGTGAGTGTCTGTGGCCAGGTATCACTTGTGTGTGTGTCTGTGGTCAGGTATCACTTGTGTGTGTCTGTGACCAGGTATCACTTGTGTGTGTCTGTGGCCAGGTATCACTTGTGTGTGTCTGTGACCAGGTATCACTTGTGTGTGTCTGTGGCCAGGTATCACTTGTGTGTGTCTGTGACCAGGTATCACTTATGTGTGTCTGTGACCAGGTATCACTTGTTTGAGTCTGTGGCCATGTATCAATTTTGAGTGTCTGTGACCAGGTATCACTTGTGAACGGGGAGCCAGTCGGCCGAGCGGACAGCACGCTGGACTTGTGATCCTGTGGCCCCGGGTTCGATCCCGGGCGCCGGCGAGAAACAATGGGCAGAGTTTCATTCACCCTATGCCCCTGTTACCTAGCAGTAAAATAGGTACCTGGGTGTTAGTCAGCTGTCACGGGCTGCTTCCTGGGGGTGGAGGCCTGGTCGAGGACCGGGCCGCGAGGACACTAAAGCCCCGAAATCATCTCAAGATAACCTCAAGATTGTGGGTGTCTGTGGCCAGGTATTACTTGTGTAAGACTGTGGCCAGGTATTACTTGTGTGAGTCTGTGGCCAGGTATCATTTGTGTGAGTCTGTGTTCAGGTATCACTTGTGTGAGTCTGTGGCTAGGTATCACTTGCATGAGTCTCTGGCCAGTTATCACCTGCGTGAGTCTGTGTCCAGCTATCACTTGCGTGAGTCTGTGGCCAGGTATCACTTGTGAGTGTCTGTGGCCAGGTATCACTTGTGAGTGTCTATGGCCAGGTATCTCATGTGTGTGTCTGTGGCCAGGTATCCTTTGTATGAATCTGTGTCCAGGTATTACTTCTTTGAGTCTGTGGATTGATATAATTTCTGTGCGTCTTTGATCAGTTAACTCTTGTGAGTGTCCGTGCGAAGGTATCACTTGTGGGTGTCTGTGGCCAGGGATTTCTTGTGTGAGTCTGTGGCCATGTATTACTTGTGTGAGTCTGTGGCCAGGTATCACTTGTGTGAGTCTTTGGTCAGGTATCACTTGCGTGAGTCTGTGGCCAGGTATCACTTGCGTGAGTCTGTGGCCAGGTATCACTTGCGTGAGTCTGTGGCCAGGTATCACTTGCATGAGTCTGTGGCCAGGTATCACTTGCGTGAGTCTGTCTCCAGGTATCACTTGTGTGTGTCTGTTGCCAGGTATCACTGATGAGTGTCTGTAGCCAGGTATCACTTCTGAGTGTTTGTGGCCAAGAATCATTTAGGAGTGTCTGTGGCCAGGTATCACTTATGAGTGTCTGTGGCCTTGTATCACTTTTGAGTGTCAGTGGTCAGGTATCAATTATTAGTGTCTGTGATCAGGTATCACTTGCGAGTGTCTGTGGCCAGGTATCATTTATGAGTGTCTGTGGCCAGGTATCACTTATGAGTGTCTGTGATCAGGTATGACTTGTGACAGTCTTTGACCAGGTATCGTTTGTGTGTGTCTGTGGCCAGGTATCACTTGTGTTTGCCTGTGGCTAGGTATAACTTAAGAGTGTCTGTGGCAAGGTATCACTTGTGAGTGTCTGTTGCCAGGTATCACATGTGAGTGTCTATGGTCAGGTTTCTCATGTGTGTGTGTCTGTGGTCAGGTATCACTTGTGTGTGTCTTTGGCCAGGTATCACTTGTGTGTGTGTCTGTGGGCCAGGTATCACTTGTGAGTGTCTGTTGCCAGGTATCACTTATGTGTGTTGTGACCAGGTATCACTTATGTGTGTTTGCGGCCAGGTATCAATTGCGAGAGTCTCTGGCTAGGTATCACTTGTGTGTATCTGTGGCCATGTATCACTTGTGAGTGTATGTGGCGAGGTATCATTTATGAGTGTCTGAGGCCAGTTATCAATTGAAGTGTGTCTGTGGCTAGGAATCTCGTATGAGTGTCTGTGGCCAGGTATCACTTATGAGTGTCTGTGGCCAGGTATCACTCGTGAGTGTCTGTGGACAGGTATCACAAGTGAGTGTCTATGGTCAGGTTTCTCATGTGTGTGTCTGTGGTCAGGTATCACTTGTGTGTGTCTGTGACAAGGTATCACTTGTGTGTGTCTGTGACAAGGTATCACTTGTGTGTGTCTGTGACCAGGTATCACTTGTTAGTGTCTGTGACCAGGTATTACTTGTGAGTGTTTGTGGCAAGGTATCACTTGTGAGTGTCTGTGGGCCGGAATCACTTATGAGAGTCTGTAGCCAGGAATCACTTGTAAATGTCTGTGGCCAGGTATCACTTGTGGGTGTCTGTGGCTAGGTATCACTCGTGTGTGTTTGTGCCTAGGCATCACTTGTGGGTGTCTTTGGCTAAGTATTTCTTGTGGGTATCTGTGGCCAGGTATCACTTGCGTGAGTCTGTGGCCATGAATTACTTGTGTGAGTCTGTGGCTAGGTAATACTTGTGAGTGTCTGTAGCCAGGTATAACTTATGAATGTCTGTGGCCAGGTATCACTTATGAGTGTATTTTGCCAGGTGTCACTTGTGAGTGTATGTGGCGTGGTATCACTTATGAGTGTCTGTGGCCAGGAAACACTTGTGAGTGTCTGTGACCAGGTACTACTTGTGAGTGTTAGTGACCAGGTATCACTTGTGAGTGTCTGCGACCAGGTATCACGTGTGTGTGTCTGTGGCCAGGTATCACTTGTGTGTGTCTGTGACCAGGTATCACTTGTTTGAGTCTGTGGCCATGTATCAATTTTGAGTGTCTGTGACCAGGTATCACTCGTGTGAGTGTCTTTGATCAGGTATCACTTGTGAACGGGGAGCCGGTCAGCCGAGCGGACAGCACGCTGGACTTGTGATCCTGTGGGCCCGGGTTCGATCCCGGGCGCCGGCGAGAAACAATGGGCAGAGTTTCATTCACCCTATGCCCCTGTTACCTAGCAGTAAAATAGGTACCTGGGTGTTAGTCAGCTGTCCCGGGTTGCTTCCTGGGGGTGGAGGCCTGGTCGAGGACCGGGCCGCGAGGACACTAAAGCCCCGAAATCATCTCAAGATAACCTCACGATTGTGGGTGTCTGTGGCCAGGTATTACTTGTGAAAGACTGTGGCCAGGTATTACTTGTGTGAGTCTGTGGCCAGGTATCATTTGTGTGAGTCTGTGTTCAGGTATCACTTGCGTGAGTCTGTGGCCAGGTATCACTTGCGTGAGTCTGTGGCTAGGTATCACTTGCATGAGTCTCTGGCCAGGTATCACCTGCGTGAGTCTGTGTCCAGCTATCACTTGCGTGAGTCTGTGGCCAGGTATCACTTGTGAGTGTCTATGGCAAGGTATCACTTGTGAGTGTCTATGGCCAGGTATCTCATGTGTGTGTCTGTGGCCAGGTATCCTTTGTATGAGTCTGTGGCCAGGTATTACTTCTTTGAGTCTGTGGACAGATATCATTTCTGTGCGTCTTTGATCAGTTAACTCTTGTGAGTGTTCCTGCGAAGGTATCACTTGTGGGTATCTGTGGCCAGGTATCACTTGTGGGTGTTTGTGGCCAGGTATTACTTGCGTGAGTCTGTGGCCAGGTATCACTTGTGTGAGTCTTTGGTCAGGTATCACTTGCGTGAGTCTGTGGCCAGGTATCACTTGCGAGAGTCTGTGGCCAGGTATCACTTGCATGAGTCTGTGGCCAGGTATCACTTGCGTGAGTCTATCTCCAGGTATCACTTGTGTGTGTCTGTTGCCAGGTATCACTTTTGAGTGTCTGTGGTCAGGTATCACTTATTAGTGTCTGTGATCAGGTATTACGTGTGTGTATCTGTGGCCTGGTATAACTTATAAGTTTTTGGGGCAAGGTATCACTTGTGAGAGTCTTTGACCAGGTATCGTTTGTGTGCGTCTGAGGCCAGGTATCACTTGTGTTTGCCTGTGGCTAAGTATATCATAAGAGTGTCTGTGGCAAGGTATTACTTGTGAGTGTCTGTGGCCCGGAGTCACTTATGAGAGTCTATAGCCAGGTATCACTTATGGGTGTCTGTGGCTAAGTATTTCTTGTGGGTATCTGTGGCCAGGTATCACTTGCGTGAGTCTGTGGCCAGGTATTACTTGTGTGAGTCTGTGCCTAGGTATTACTTGTGAGTGTCTGTAGCCAGGTATCACTTATGAGTGTCTGTGGCCAGGTATCACTCTTGAGTGTCTGTGGCCAGGTATAACATGTGAGTGTCTATGGACAGGTATCACTTGTGTGTGTGTCTGTGGTCAGGTATCACTTGTGTGTGTCTATGGCAAGGTATATCATGTGTGTGTCTGTGGCCAGGTATCACTTGTTTGAATCTGTGGCTAAGTATTACTTGTTTGAGTCTGTGGAGAGATATCATTTCTGCTTGTCTTTGATCAGTTATCCCTTGTGAGTGTCTGTGGCCAGGTATTTCTTGTTTGAGTCTGTGGAGAGATATCATTTCTGTGTGTGTTTGATCAGTTATCACTTGTGAGTGTCTGTGGCCAGGTATCACTTGTGAGTGTCTGTGGCGAGGTATCACTTATGAGTGTCAGTGGCCAGTTATCTCTTGTGAGTGTCTGTGGCTAGGTATCACTTGTGAGTGTCTGTGGCCAGGTATCTCGTACGAGTGGCAATGGCCAGGTATCACTTATGAGTGTCTGTGGCCAGGTATAACATGTGAGTGTCTATAGCCAGATATCTCATGTGTGTGTTTCTGTGGTCAGGTATCACTTGTGAGTGTCTGTGGCCAGGTATCACTTGTGTGTGTTTGTGGCCAGGTATCAATTGTTTGAGTCTTTTTAGAGATATCATTTCTGTGTGCCTTTGATCAGTTATCACTTGTAAGTGTCTGTGGCCAGGTATCACTTGTGAGTGTCTGTGACCAGGTATCACTTATGAGTGGCCGTGACCAGGTATCACTTGTGAGTGTCTATGGCAAGGTATATCATGTGTGTGTCTGTGGCCAGGAATCACTTGTTTGAATCTGTAGCCAGGTATTACTTGCTTGAGTCTGTGGAGAGATATCATTTCTGTGTGTCTTTGATCTGTTATCACTTGTGAGTGTCTGTGGCCAGGTATCTCTTGTGAGTGTCTGTGCCCAGGTATCACTTGTCGTTGTCTGTGGCCAGGTGTCACTTGTGAGTATCTGTGGCCAAGTAATACATGTGAGTGTCTGCGGCCAGGTATCACTTGTGTGTGTGTCTGTAGCCAGGTATCACATATGAGTATCTGTGGCCAGGTATCACTTATGAGGGTCTGTGGCCAGGTATCACTTGTATGTGTTTTTGGCCAGGTATCACTTGTGAGTTTCTGTGGCCAGGTATCTCGTATGAGTGTCTGTGGCCTGATATCACTTATGAGTGTCTGTGGCCAGGTATCACTTGTGAGTGTCTGTGGTCAGGTATCACTTGTGTGTGTTTGTCTGAGGCTAGATATCACTTGTGTGTGTCTGTGGCCAGGTATCACTTGTGTGTGTCTGTGGCCAGATATCACTTGTGAGTGTCTGTTGCCAGGTATCACTTATGTGTATCTGTGGCCAGGTATCACTTGTGAGAGTATGTGGCGAGGTATCTTTTATGAGTGTCTGAGACCAGTTATCAATTGTGTGTGTCTGTGGCCAGGTATCACTCGTGAGTGTCTGTGGACAGGAATCACTTATGAGTGTCTGTGGCCAGGTATCACTCGTGAGTGTCTCTGGACAGGTATCACTTGTGAGTGTCTATTGCCAGGTATCTCATGTGTGTGTGTCTGTGGTCAGGTATCACTTGTGTGTGTCTGTGACAAGTTATCACTTGTGTGTGTCTGTGACCAGGTATCACTTGTGTGTGTCCGTGGCCAGGGATCACTTGTTAGTGTCTGTGACCAGGTATTACTTGTGAGTGTTTGTGGGCCGGAATCACTTATGAGAGTCTGTAGCCAGTTATGACTTGTAAGTGTCTGTGGCCAGGTATCACTTGTGGGTGTCTGTAGCTAGGTATCACTCGTGTGTGTTTCTGCCTAGGCATCACTTGTGGGTGTCTTTGGCTAAGTATTTCTTGTGGGTGTCTGTGGCCAGGTATCACTTGCGTGAGTCTGTGGCCAGGTATTAATTGTGTGAGTCTGTGGCTAGGTATTACTTGTTAGTGTCTGTAGCCAGGTATCAGTTATGAGTGCCTGTGGCCAGGTATCACTTATGAGTGTATTTTGCCAGGTATCACTTGTGAGAGTCTCTGGCCAGGTATCACTTGTGAGTGTCTGAGGCCAGGTATCACTTGTGAGTGTCTGTGGCCATTTATCACTCGTGAGTGTCTGTGGCCAGGTATCACTTGTGTGTGTCTGTGACCAGGTATCACTTGTGAGTGTCTGTGGCCAGGGAACACTTGTGAGTGTCTGTGACCAGGTATCACTTGTGAGTGTCTGTGGCCAGGGAATACTTGTGAATGTCTGCGACCAGGTATTATTTGTGAGTGTCTGTGGCCAGGTATCACTTGTGTGTGTGTCTGTGGTCAGGTATCACTTGTGTGTGTCTGTGACCAGGTATCACTTGTGTGTGTCTGTGGCCAGGTATCACTTGTGTGTGTCTGTGACCAGGTATCATTTGTGTGTGTCTGTGGCCAGGTATCACTTGTGTGTGTCTGTGACCAGGTATCACTTATGTGTGTCTGTGACCAGGTATCACTTGTTTGAGTCTGTGGCCATGTATCAATTTTGAGTGTCTGTGACCAGGTATCACTTGTGAACGGGGAGCCGGTCGGCCGAGCGGACAGCACGCTGGACTTGTGATCCTGTGGCCCCGGGTTCGATCCCGGGCGCCGGCGAGAAACAATGGGCAGAGTTTCATTCACCCTATGCCCCTGTTACCTAGCAGTAAAATAGGTACCTGGGTGTTAGTCAGCTGTCACGGGCTGCTTCCTGGGGGTGGAGGCCTGGTCGAGGACCGGGCCGCGAGGACACTAAAGCCCCGAAATCATCTCAAGATAACCTCAAGATTGTGGGTGTCTGTGGCCAGGTATTACTTGTGTAAGACTGTGGCCAGGTATTACTTGTGTGAGTCTGTGGCCAGGTATCATTTGTGTGATTCTGTGTTCAGGTATCACTTGTGTGAGTCTGTGGCTAGGTATCACTTGCATGAGTCTCTGGCCAGTTATCACCTGCGTGAGTCTGTGTCCAGCTATCACTTGCGTGAGTCTGTGGCCAGGTATCACTTGTGCGTTCTGTGGCCAGGTATCACTTGTGAGTGTCTATGGCCAGGTATCTCATGTGTGTGTCTGTGGCCAGGTATCCTTTGTATGAATCTGTGTCCAGGTATTACTTCTTTGAGTCTGTGGATTGATATCATTTCTGTGCGTCTTTGATCAGTTAACTCTTGTGAGTGTCCGTGCGAAGGTATCACTTGTGGGTGTCTGTGGCCAGGGATTTCTTGTGTGAGTCTGTGGCCAGGTATCACTTGTGTGAGTCTTTGGTCAGGTATCACTTGCGTGAGTCTGTGGCCAGGTATCACTTGCGTGAGTCTGTGGCCAGGTATCACTTGCGTGAGTCTGTGGCCAGGTATCACTTGCATGAGTCTGTGGCCAGGTATCACTTGCGTGAGTCTGTCTCCAGGTATCACTTGTGTGTGTCTGTTGCCAGGTATCACTGATGAGTGTCTGTAGCCAGGTATCACTTCTGAGTGTTTGTGGCCAAGAATCATTTAGGAGTGTCTGTGACCAGGTATCACTTATGAGTGTCTGTGGCCTTGTATCACTTTTGAGTGTCAGTGGTCAGGTATCAATTATTAGTGTCTGTGATCAGGTATCACTTGCGAGTGTCTGTGGCCAGGTATCATTTATGAGTGTCTGTGGCCAGGTATCACTTATGAGTGTCTGTGATCAGGTATGACTTGTGACAGTCTTTGACCAGGTATCGTTTGTGTGTGTCTGTGGCCAGGTATCACTTGTGTTTGCCTGTGGCTAGGTATAACTTAAGAGTGTCTGTGGCAAGGTATCACTTGTGAGTGTCTGTTGCCAGGTATCACATGTGAGTGTCTATGGTCAGGTTTCTCATGTGTGTGTGTCTGTGGTCAGGTATCACTTGTGTGTGTCTTTGGCCAGGTATCACTTGTGTGTGTGTCTGTGGGCCAGGTATCACTTGTGAGTGTCTGTTGCCAGGTATCACTTATGTGTGTTGTGACCAGGTATCACTTGTGTGTGTTTGCGGCCAGGTATCAATTGCGAGAGTCTCTGGCTAGGTATCACTTGTGTGTATCTGTGGCCATGTATCACTTGTGAGTGTATGTGGCGAGGTATCATTTATGAGTGTCTGAGGCCAGTTATCAATTGAAGTGTGTCTGTGGCTAGGAATCTCGTATGAGTGTCTGTGGCCAGGTATCACTTATGAGTGTCTGTGGCCAGGTATCACTCGTCAGTGTCTGTGGACAGGTATCACAAGTGAGTGTCTATGGTCAGGTTTCTCATGTGTGTGTCTGTGGTCAGGTATCACTTGTGTGTGTCTGTGACAAGGTATCACTTGTGTTTGTCTGTGACAAGGTATCACTTGTGTGTGTCTGTGACCAGGTATCACTTGTTAGCGTCTGTGACCAGGTATTACTTGTGAGTGTTTGTGGCAAGGTATCACTTGTGAGTGTCTGTGGGCCGGAATCACTTATGAGAGTCTGTAGCCAGGTATCACTTGTAAATGTCTGTGGCCAGGTATCACTTGTGGGTGTCTGTGGCTAGGTATCACTCGTGTGTGTTTGTGCCTAGGCATCACTTGTGGGTGTCTTTGGCTAAGTATTTCTTGTGGGTATCTGTGGCCAGGTATCACTTGCGTGAGTCTGTGGCCATGAATTACTTGTGTGAGTCTGTGGCTAGGTAATACTTGTGAGTGTCTGTAGCCAGGTATAACTTATGAGTGTCTGTGGCCAGGTATCACTTATGAGTGTATTTTGCCAGGTGTCACTTGTGAGTGTATGTGGCGAGGTATCACTTATGAGTGTCTGTGGCCAGGAAACACTTGTGAGTGTCTGTGACCAGGTACTACTTGTGAGTGTTAGTGACCAGGTATCACTTGTGAGTGTCTGCGACCAGGTATCACGTGTGTGTGTCTGTGGCCAGGTATCACTGGTGTGTGTCTGTGACCAGGTATCACTTGTTTGAGTCTGTGGCCATGTATCAATTTTGAGTGTCTGTGACCAGGTATCACTCGTGTGAGTGTCTGTGATCAGGTATCACTTGTGAACGGGGAGCCGGTCAGCCGAGCGGACAGCACGCTGGACTTGTGATCCTGTGGGCCCGGGTTCGATCCCGGGCGCCGGCGAGAAACAATGGGCAGAGTTTCATTCACCCTATGCCCCTGTTACCTAGCAGTAAAATAGGTACCTGGGTGTTAGTCAGCTGTCCCGGGTTGCTTCCTGGGGGTGGAGGCCTGGTCGAGGACCGGGCCGCGAGGACACTAAAGCCCCGAAATCATCTCAAGATAACCTCACGATTGTGGGTGTCTGTGGCCAGGTATTACTTGTGAAAGACTGTGGCCAGGTATTACTTGTGTGAGTCTGTGGCCAGGTATCATTTGTGTGAGTCTGTGTTCAGGTATCACTTGCGTGAGTCTGTGGCCAGGTATCACTTGCGTGAGTCTGTGGCTAGGTATCACTTGTATGAGTCTCTGGCCAGGTATCACCTGCGTGAGTCTGTGTCCAGCTATCACTTGCGTGAGTCTGTGGCCAGGTATCACTTGTGAGTGTCTATGGCAAGGTATCACTTGTGAGTGTCTATGGCCAGGTATCTCATGTGTGTGTCTGTGGCCAGGTATCCTTTGTATGAGTCTGTGGCCAGGTATTACTTCTTTGAGTCTGTGGAGAGATATCATTTCTGTGCGTCTTTGATCAGTTAACTCTTGTGAGTGTTCCTGCGAAGGTATCACTTGTGGGTATCTGTGGCCAGGTATCACTTGTGGGTGTTTGTGGCCAGGTATTACTTGCGTGAGTCTGTGGCCAGGTATCACTTGTGTGAGTCTTTGGTCAGGTATCACTTGCGTGAGTCTGTGGCCAGGTATCACTTGCGTGAGTCTGTGACCAGGTATCACTTGCATGAGTCTGTGGCCAGGTATCACTTGCGTGAGTCTATCTCCAGGTATCACTTGTGTGTGTCTGTTGCCAGGTATCACTTTTGAGTGTCTGTGGTCAGGTATCACTTATTAGTGTCTGTGATCAGGTATTACGTGTGTGTATCTGTGGCCTGGTATAACTTATAAGTTTTTTGGGCAAGGTATCACTTGTGAGAGTCTTTGACCAGGTATCGTTTGTGTGCGTCTGAGGCCAGGTATCACTTGTGTTTGCCTGTGGCTAGGTATATCATAAGAGTGTCTGTGGCAAGGTATTACTTGTGAGTGTCTGTGGCCCGGAGTCACTTATGAGAGTCTATAGCCAGGTATCACTTATGGGTGTCTGTGGCTAAGTATTTCTTGTGGGTATCTGTGGCCAGGTATCACTTGCGTGAGTCTGTGGCCAGGTATTACTTGTGTGAGTCTGTGCCTAGGTATTACTTGTGAGTGTCTGTAGCCAGGTATCACTTATGAGTGTCTGTGGCCAGGTATCACTCTTGAGTGTCTGTGGCCAGGTATAACATGTGAGTGTCTATGGACAGGTATCACTTGTGTGTGTGTCTGTGGTCAGGTATCACTTGTGTGTGTCTATGGCAAGGTATATCATGTGTGTGTCTGTGGCCAGGTATCACTTGTTTGAATCTGTGGCTAAGTATTACTTGTTTGAGTCTGTGGAGAGATATCATTTCTGCTTGTCTTTGATCAGTTATCCCTTGTGAGTGTCTGTGGCCAGGAATTTCTTGTTTGAGTCTGTGGACAGATATAATTTCTGTGTGTGTTTGATCAGTTATCACTTGTGAGTGTCTGTGGCCAGGTATCACTTGTGAGTGTCTGTGGCGAGGTATCACTTATGAGTGTGAGTGGCCAGTTATCTCTTGTGAGTGTCTGTGGCTAGGTATCACTTGTGAGTGTCTGTGGCCAGGTATCTCGTACGAGTGGCAATGGCCAGGTATCACTTATGAGTGTCTGTGGCCAGGTATAACATGTGAGTGTCTATAGCCAGATATCTCATGTGTGTGTTTCTGTGGTCAGGTATCACTTGTGAGTGTCTGTGGCCAGGTATCACTTGTGTGTGTTTGTGGCCAGGTATCAATTGTTTGAGTCTTTTTAGAGATATCATTTCTGTGTGCCTTTGATCAGTTATCACTTGTAAGTGTCTGTGGCCAGGTATCACTTGTGAGTGTCTGTGACCAGGTATCACTTATGAGTGGCCGTGACCAGGTATCACTTGTGAGTGTCTATGGCAAGGTATATCATGTGTGTGTCTGTGGCCAGGAATCACTTGTTTGAATCTGTAGCCAGGTATTACTTGTTTGAGTCTGTGGAGAGATATCATTTCTGTGTGTCTTTGATCTGTTATCACTTGTGAGTGTCTGTGGCCAGGTATCTCTTGTGAGTGTCTGTGCCCAGGTATCACTTGTCGTTGTCTGTGGTCAGGTGTCACTTGTGAGTATCTGTGGCCAAGTAATACATGTGAGTGTCTGCGGCCAGGTATCACTTGTGTGTGTGTCTGTAGCCAGGTATCACATATGAGTATCTGTGGCCAGGTATCACTTATGAGGGTCTGTGGCCAGGTATCACTTGTATGTGTGTTTGGCCAGGTATCACTTGTGAGTTTCTGTGGCCAGGTATCTCGTATGAGTGTCTGTGGCCTGATATCACTTATGAGTGTCTGTGGCCAGGTATCACTTGTGAGTGTCTGTGGTCAGGTATCACTTGTGTGTGTTTGTCTGAGGCTAGGTATCACTTGTGTGTGTCTGTGGCCAGGTATCACTTGTGTGTGTCTGTGGTCAGGTATCACTTGTGTGTGTGTGTATGTGGCTAAGTATCACTTGTGTGTGTCTGTGGCCAGATATCACTTGTGAGTGTCTGTTGCCAGGTATCACTTATGTGTATCTGTGGCCAGGTATCACTTGTGAGAGTATGTGGCGAGGTATCTTTTATGAGTGTCTGAGACCAGTTATCAATTGTGTGTGTCTGTGGCCAGGTATCACTCGTGAGTGTCTGTGGACAGGAATCACTTATGAGTGTCTGTGGCCAGGTATCACTCGTGAGTGTCTCTGGACAGGTATCACTTGTGAGTGTCTATTGTCAGGTATCTCATGTGTGTGTGTCTGTGGTCAGGTATCACTTGTGTGTGTCTGTGACAAGTTATCACTTGTGTGTGTCTGTGACCAGGTATCACTTGTGTGTGTCCGTGGCCAGGGATCACTTGTTAGTGTCTGTGACCAGGTATTACTTGTGAGTGTTTGTGGGCCGGAATCACTTATGAGAGTCTGTAGCCAGTTATGACTTGTAAGTGTCTGTGGCCAGGTATCACTTGTGGGTGTCTGTAGCTAGGTATCACTCGTGTGTGTTTCTGCCTAGGAATCACTTGTGGGTGTCTTTGGCTAAGTATTTCTTGTGGGTGTCTGTGGCCAGGTATCACTTGCGTGAGTCTGTGGCCAGGTATTAATTGTGTGAGTCTGTGGCTAGGTATTACTTGCTAGTGTCTGTAGCCAGGTATCACTTATGAGTGTCTGTGGCCAGGTATCACTTGTGGGTGTCTGTGGCCAGGTATCACTTGTGGGTGTCTGTGGCCAGGTATCACTTGTGGGTGTCTGTGGCCAGGTATCACTTGTGTGAGTCTTTGGTCAGGTATCACTTGCGTGAGTCTGTGGCCAGGTATCACTTGCGTGAGTCTGTGGCCAGGTATCACTTGCGTGAGTCTGTGGCCAGGTATCACTTGCATGAGTCTGTGGCCAGGTATCACTTGCGTGAGTCTGTCTCCAGGTATCACTTGTGTGTGTCTCTTGCCAGGTATCACTGATGAGTGTCTGTAGCCAGGTATCACTTCTGAGTGTTTGTGGCCAAGAATCATTTAGGAGTGTCTGTGGCCAGGTATCACTTATGAGTGTCTGTGGCCTTGTATCACTTTTGAGTGTCAGTGGTCAGGTATCAATTATTAGTGTCTGTGATCAGGTATCACTTGCGAGTGTCTGTGGCCAGGTATCATTTATGAGTGTCTGTGGCCAGGTATCACTTATGAGTGTCTGTGATCAGGTATGACTTGTGAGTGGCCGTGACCAGGTATCACTTGTGAGTGTCTATGGCAAGGTATATCATGTGTGATATACCTTGTGAGTGTCTGTGACCAGGTATCACTCGTGAGTGTCTGTGGCCAGGTATCTCTTGTGTGTGTGTCTGTGGTCACGTATCACTTGTGTGTGTCTGTGGCCAGGTAACACTTGTGTGTGTTTGTGGACAGGTATCACTTTTGAATGTCTGTGGCAAGGTATCACTTTTTTGAGTCTGTGGCCAGGTATTACTTGTTTGAGTCTGTGGAGAGATATCATTTCTGTATATCTTTGATCAGTTATCACTTGTAAGTGTCTGTGGCCAGGTATCTCTTGTGAGTGTTTGTGCCCAGGTATCACTTGTTGGTGTCTGTGGCAAGGTATCGCTTGTGAGTGTCTGTGGCCAAGTAATACTTGTGTGTATCTGTGACCAGGTATCACATGTGAGTGTCTGTGGACAGGTATAACTTGCGTGAGTCTGGGACCAGGTATTACCTGTGTGAGTCTGAGGCCAGATATTGCTTATGTGAGTTTGTGGCTAGATATCACTTGTGTGAGTCTGTGGTCAGGTATCACTTGCGTGAGTCTGTGGCCAGGTTTCACTTGCGTGATTCTGTGGCTATGTATCACTTGCGTGAATCTGTGACCACGTAACACTTGCGTGAGTCTGTGGCCAGGAATCACTGATGAGTGTCCGTGGCCAGGTATCATTTATGAGTGTCTGTGGTCAGGTATCACTTTTGAGTTTCTGTGGTCAGGTATTACTTGTGTGTGTCTGTAGCCAGGTATAACTTATAAGTGACTGTGGCAAGGTATCACTTGTGAGTGTCTGTTGCCCTGTATCACTTACGAGAGTCTGTAGCCAGGTATCACTTGTGAGTGTCTGTGGCCAGGTATCAATTATGAGTGTCTGCGGCAAGGTATCACTTATGAGTGTCTGTGATCAGGTATCACTTGTTGGTGTCTTAGGCTAAGAATCACTCGTGTGTGTCTGTGCCTAGGTATCACTTGTGGGTGTCTGTTGCCAAGTATTACTTGTGGGTATCTGTGGCCAGGTATCACTTGCGTGAGTCCGTGGCCAGGTATTACTTGTGAGAGTCTGTAACCAGGTATTACTTGTGAGAGTCTGTGGCCAGGTATCACTTGCATGAGTCTGTGGCCAGGTATCACTTGTGTGTGTCTGTAGCCAGGTATCACTTATGAGTGTCTTTGACCAGGTATCACTTATGAGTGTCTGTGGCCAGGTATCTCTTGTGAGTGTCTGTGGCGAGGTATCACTTATGAGTGTCTGTGGCCAGGTATCTCTTGTGAGTGTCTGTGGCTAGGTATCACTTTTGAGTGTCTGTGGCCAGATATCTCGTATGAGTGTCTGTGGCCAGTTATCACTTATGAGTGTCTGTGACCAGGTATCACTTGTGAGTGTCTGTGGCTAGGTATCAAATGTGAGTGTCTATGGTCAGGTATCACTTGTGTGTGTCTGTGGTCAGGTATCACTTGTGTGTGTCTGTGCTCAGGTATCACTTGTGTGTGTGTCTGTGGCAAGGTATCACTTTTGTGTGTCTGTGGCTAGGTATCATTTGTGAGTGTCTGTGGCCAGGTATCATTTGTGTGTGTTTTGTGGCCAGGTATCACTTGTTTGTGTTTGTGGCCAGGTATCACTTGTGAGAGTTTGAGGCTAGGTATCACTTGTGTGTATCTGTGGCCAGGTATCACCTGTGAGTGTCTGTGGCCAGGTATCACTTGTTTGAGTCTGTTGCAAGGTATTACTTGATTGAGTCTGTGGAGAGATATCATTTCTGTGTGTCTTTGATCAGTTATCACTTGTGAGTGTCTGTGGCCAGGTATCACTTGTGAGTGTCTGTGCCCAGGTATCAGTTGTGGGTTTCAGTGGCCAGGTATCACATGTGTGTGTCTGTGGCCAAGTATTACTTCTGTGTGTGTCTGTTGCCAGGTATCACTTCCGTAAGACTGGACCAGGTATTACTTGTGTGAGTCTGTGGCCAGGTATTTCTTGTGTGAGTCTGTGGCCAGGTATCACTTGTGTGAGTCTGTGGCCAGGTATCACTTGTGTGAATCTGTTGTCAGTTATCACTTGCATGACTATTTAGCCAGGTATCACTTGCGTGAGTCTGTGGCCAGGTGTCACCTGAGTGATTGTCTGGCCAGGTATCACTTGCCAGAGTCTGTGCCCAGGTATCACTTGCGTGAGTCTGTGGCCAGGTATCACTTGTGTGTGTTTGTGTGCCAGGTATCACTTATGAGTGTCTCTGGCCAGGTATCACTTATGAGTGTCTGTGGTCAGGTATCACTTATGAGTGTCTTTGGTCAGGTATTACTTGTGTTTGTCTGTGACCGGGTATCACTTATGAGTGTCTGTGGCCAGGTATTACTTATGAGTGTGTGTAGCCAGGTGTCAATTGTTTGTACCTGTGGCCAGGTATCACTTGCGTGTGTTTGTGGCCAGATATCACGTGTGAGTGTCTGTGGCCAGGTATCACTCCTGTGAGTCTGTGGCCAGGTATCACTCCTGTGAGTCTGTTGGCAGGTATCACTTTTGAGTGTCTGTGGCCAGGAATCACTCGTGTGACTCTGTGGCCAGGTATTACTTGTGTGAGTCTGTGGCCAGGTATTACTTTTGAGTGTCTGTAGCCAGGTATTACTTTTGAGTGTCTGTAGCCAGGTATCTCGTATGAGTGTCTGTGGCCAGGTATCACTTATGAGAGTCAGTGGCCATGTGTCACTTATGAGTGTCTGTAGACTGGTATCATTTGTGTACTTATATGAACTTGAAACAGGAACCGAAGTAATTGATGTTTTCTTCATTATATAATTCTATAAACTGTTGTTTGACATAATTACGTATTAAATGGTTCAGATGAATATTGTTAAAAAGTTAATTTACAGAAACTAATTTACTTGTCAAGAAAAAGCATCACATCTCTCTACAGGGCATATAGTAGGCTTGTTTGTACATAGCAAGAAGCAGCCAATACGCCATTATTAAATACTTTTGTGGGTTGTTTCCATGGTCTGATTTTGACGCATGTCCGATATGGTGTTGTGTAGTGGTTCCCGAACTGCGGACCGTTCACATATCTTGAGAACACATTTTGCCCAGGTATATATGCAAACAGCTTAGACTACTAACCTATAGGGCAGGGGTCTGGGGCTAGGCAGGGTACACTCCCCTATAGGGCAGGGGTCTAGGGCAAGTCAGGGTACACTCACCTATAGGGCAGGGGTCTGGGGCTAGGCAGGGTACACTCCCCTATAGGGCAGGGGTCTAGGGCAAGTCAGGGTACACTCACCTATAGGGCAGGGGTCTGGGGCTAGGCAGGTTACACTCTCCTATAGGGCAGGGGTCTAGGGCGAGGCAGAGTACACTCACCTATAGGGCAGGGGTCTGGGGCGAGGCAGGGTACACTCACCCATAAGGCAGGGGTCTGGGGCGAGGCAGGGTACACTCACCCATAAGACAGGGGTCTGGGGCGAGGCAGGGTACACTCACCTCTAGGGTAGGAATCTGGGGCGAGGCACAGTACACTCACCTCTAGGGCAGGGGTCTAGGGTGAGGCAGGGTACACTCACCTCTAGGGCAGGGGTCTGGGGCGAGTGCAGAGTATACTCACCTATAGGGCAGGGGTCTGGGGCGAGGCATGGTACACTCACCCATAAGGCAGGGGTCCGGGGCGAGGCAGGGTACACTCACCTCTAGGGCAGGGGTCCGGGGCGAGGCAGGGTACACTCACCTATAGGGCAGGGGTCTGGGGCGAGTGCAGAGTATACTCACCTATAGGGCAGGGGTCTGGGGCGAGGCATGGTACACTCACCCATAAGGCAGGGGTCCGGGGCGAGGCAGGGTACACTCACCTCTAGGGCAGGGGTCCGGGGCGAGGCAGGGTACACTCACCTCTAGGGCAGGGGTCCGGGGCGAGGCAGGGTACACTCACCTCTAGGGCAGGGGTCCGGGGCGAGGCAGGGTACACTCATCTATAGGGCAGGGGTCTAGGGTGAGGGAGAGTACACTCATCTATAGGGCGTGGGTCTGGGGTGAGGGAGAGTACACTCATCTATAGGGCAGGGGTCTAGGGTGAGGGAGAGTACACTCATCTATAGGGCGTGGGTCTGGGGTGAGGGAGAGTACACTCATCTATAGGGCAGGGGTCTGGGGTGAGGGAGAGTACACTCATCTATAGGGCAGGGGTCTGGGGTGAGGGAGAGTACACTCATCTATTGGGCAGGGGTCTGGGGTGAGGGAGAGTACACTCATCTATAGGGCAGGGGTCTGGGGTGAGGGAGAGTACACTCATCTATAGGGCAGGGGTCTAGGGTGAGGGAGAGTACACTCACCTATAGGGTAGGGGTCTTGGGCGAGGCAGGGTGCACTCACCTATAGGGTAGGGGTCTTGGGCGAGGCAGGGTGCACTCACCTATAGGGCAGGGGTCTAGGGTGAGGCACGGTACACTCACCTATAGGGCAGGGGTCTAGGGTGAGGCACGGTGCACTCACCTATAGGGCAGGGGTCTAGGGTGAGGCACGGTACACTCACCTATAGGGCAGGGGTCGACGCAGGGTTCACTCACCTATAGGGTAGGGGTCTTGGGCGAGGCAAGGTACACTCACCTATAGGGCAGGGATCCGGGGCGAGGCAGGGCACACTCACCTATAGGGCAGGGGTCTGGGGCGAGGCAAGGTACACTCACCTATAGGGCAGGGGTCTGGGGCGAGGCAGGGTACACTCACCTATAGGGCAGGGGTCCGGGGCGAGGCAGGGTGACCACTCGCTCCAGGACGTGACGGTACAGGCGGTGCCACAAGACACCTCACAGGGACGCTCCAGGTCAGGTCGGCTGAGGCCGGAACACCTGAGGAAGACAACCGTCACAGGTAACACACCACTATCACGACCAGCACGACCAGTACCACCAACACGACCATCACCACCTACACGACCAGAACCACCAACACGACCAGCACGACCAACACGACCAGCACGACCAACACGACCAGCACATCACATATTACACCAATAAGTTCCTTCATTATCACTGCCAAACTAACAGTCAGTACCAAAGTTAAACTAATAATACATTTGAAGACACATTTACAAATATTAATATTCTCTTTAACCAATTTCGCAATACTATGTACAGTTTAGTAATATTTTAATTTATTTGCCTGTTATGCATTATATGTTATTGTAAATTCCCTGTTTTGATTAACAATGTGCCTCAGTAGAAAGATTAAGTGTTACGTCGACTCCCAGGTCTCTTTCTCGAATCGTCACAGGTAGGCAGTTTCCCTTCATTGTGTACTGTCCCTTTGGTCATCTGTCGTCTAATCTTATTTCAATAACTTTACATATGCTCATTTCTTGTACCATCTCAGCAACCAGCTCAAGTCCTCTTGGAGGACCCAACAATCCTCATCTGTGAACTCCTATTAGTTTTGTGTAATCCGCGAACATCGACATATAAGACTCGACTCCTGTAGAAATGTTGTTCATTTATATTAGAAACTGATCAGGTCCCAGCACCGATCCTAGAGGTACTCTACACGTTACTGTTCGCCAGTCCGACTTCTCACCCAATACCGTTACTCTCTGGTTCCTGCCTCTGACCCTCCTGTTATCTATACAGTAACTACTTAAGGAGTTAAGTAACTCCTTACCCATGTTAGGGCTTTTCCACTTACTCCCACCTACCTCTCAGATTTTAATTGCAGTCCCCTGTGCGGTACTGTATCAAAGACTTTTTGGTAGTCAAGAAATATGCAGTCTGACTGTCCTTCCCTGTCTGCCTTATTCTCGTTATATTATCATTTATTAGATTCCAAAAGATTTGTTTGGCATGATTTCCTTTTCCTGAACCCATGTTGGTGTTTGTCTACATACCTAATTTTCTCTTCTTTTCTAAAACTGATTATTCTTTCAAGTACTTTGCAGGGGATGCCTGTCAGTGATACTGGTCTATAGTTAAGTGTCACTTCTCTATCTCCTATCTTGAAACTTGGTACCACATTTACCTACTTCCAGCAACTGGGCAACAACTCTCCCTTCGTAAGTGACTCATTATAAATCCTTGCCAGAGGCACGCTGAAGGCTGCGCTGTCTCTTTTAGTATCCACAGTGATACTTTGTCTGGTCCAACAGCTTTACTTGCATCCAGTGTTGTCAGCTGTTTAATTACCACCTCTGTTTTCACCTCTATATCTGGTAAGTCTCTCATCTTGGGTTGTCTCTTCTCTTAATGGGAGCTGCTCAGGCTCGGTTGTGAACACTACATGGGAACTGGCATTCAGTATCTCGTAGATCACTTTCCGTATATGCCCCTTTCTGGTTTCTAGTCGTTCACGCTTTGCTGAATGACCAGTTCAGTGTTCATCAAACATAATATTCAACAACATCAGACCAGCTCTGATCCCTTACCTTATCAAAGTAAACACGAGTCTAACCATTCCCTCAACACACCTCTGTAAATATCATTATCTCTCCTTCCTTCCATGTCCTCCGTGACTGTCCGCTCAATTATCTAACTCTTACCCCCAGCTTCCCCTTCCCCATCACTTCCCGCCCCATATCTCCCCTCCCCCCACCACACCTTACTCCATCCAAACTTCCCCCTGTGCACCCCACACTCTTAGCTCCTCCATTACCTCAACCCCTTATCTTCCCCTTTGCCTTCCCTAACCCCGACATCTCACCCCTCCCACAACTCCACCCAAACCTCACCTTCCCGCACGAGGCAGAAACAAATGGGCAAAGTTTCTTTCACCCCTGAATGCCCCTGTTACCTAGCAGTAAATAGGTACCTGGGAGTTAGTCCGCTGTCACGGGCTGCTTCCTGGGGGTGGAGGCCTGGTCGAGGACCGGGCCGCGGGGACACTAAAGCCCCGAAATCATCTCAAGATAACCTCCCCCAGATCCATTCCCAACTCTGCCCCGTAAGAATTCGAAATATAGCTATCACTAATAGATTTAGCATGACTATGTTTTCTCTGTGGGAAATTTTACCCACAATATCTAATAATCATCGAAGAAATGTATCATATCTATATCATATCTTAATCGTATCTAAATTGTATCTAAATCATAACAAAATCATGTTAGAATAGTAATAGATTCATTATACATCTTGATCCTAGATGACAATGCCACTATGATCATGTATGCCATAGGGCCCAATAGATGCCTACGTGACTTTGTGCATGATCTCTCAAGGCTCCAGAAGGTTCTAGAAGGATTTCTTAATTAAAAAACTTTTTGAACATGATTCGATTTCCGGTAGGGATTATAAATCGAATCCTTAACAAGAATCAGTGGTACTATCAAGTACTACTTATAATCTTTATATCCTATATCTAATTATATAATAATCACATCTTATCTCAATCAGAAGTCTAGACAGTAAAAATAATCAATCAATATTCATTGAAAGCTACCCCTGAAGGGAGAGGGAGGAGCATCTGGGGAAGAAGAAGCGCCCACCACACCCCGCGGGCAGAGCTCATTTGGGGTCCATCTAATTACCACAAGCTACCACAGGCTACACAAGCTTCAGAAAGCTTCCTGGCAATACGTTAGTAATGAATAAATATGATATGTTAGGTTAGGCTGACCTAACCTAACCTAACCTAACCTAACCTATCCTAACCTAAAGTAACGTAACTTAACCAAACCAAACCTAACCTAACCTAACCGACGCTTGGATCGTCGACTTGATTTGGCATCACCAGCTTTTTATTTTTGCCTAATTTCTTTATAAAAAGATATTTTTCATATTAAAATTATGTTTTTTCGTGTTGTACATTCAGCACCAACATTATAATGAGTAAATATATCATATTTATTCATTACTAACGTATTGCCAGGAAGCTTCCTGAAGCTTGAGTAGCTTGTGGTAATTAGATGGACCGCTCATTTGTTTACAACACAGTGAACAAGTGTGATGGATCCTTAGCGTACATTAATAGCTCAGGACACCTTATCTAATTATCTTTATCACCAATGAACACTCTCTAGAACTGGGGGAGTACCTGGACAATATCTACACGGAAAATTCCTAGAACATTTATATAAAATAAGAGAGAATAGTGGAGCACACAGTGACTGTCTCCACCCTCATCATTCTGCAACTACAGTTAAAGGAAAATCACGTAGCAACGCTGCAAGTACTATGTACGGCAAAGCTGTTATATAAAATATCGTGCCTAAACTCGCAACAAGAGAGTTATCAAGTCTGGCTAACTGTCAGACAGGCACTCCGGCATTCAGAGAAGTATATTGAAGGTTATTTTAGTATATTAATTGGCCAATTGTATGCTTATATGACTTTAATATTTAATAATTACTCAACACAAAGCTGCTATTAGGACAATATCCAACTCTGGCCCCAGACATCACTCGGTACCCCTACTCAAATCTCTGAATATGCTAGACATTAAGTCACTGCACATTCTCTCATGTGTATTATACATATATAAAACGCTAAAGTATAATGCCAATCCTAACCTCAAAAGCTTCATAGAAGGTTGTAACAGAACCCATGAGCACTACACCAGAAATAAATACAGTTTTGATATTCCTAGAGTACGACTTAATCAAAATAAAAATGCTCTACAAATCAAGGGGCCCAGAATGTGGAATGACCTTCCCAACCATGTTAAAGACTGTACCTCTCTCAACCAGTTTAAGATAAAAACGAAGCTATACCTAATAAATTCCCTGTAACCTACCTTACCCTTCTATTGTCAACCAATGTCTGTTTTTTTTAAAGACCGCTCTTTGTCGACATAATTGTATTTGTGCTGTTTTTTCAGGTGTTTTCATTTCTTGTTTTCATTCTACTCTTTATGCTCAATTAGTATTAAGCTTGTCATTTAAGTTTTTCATGCCCGAAACGCTTTGCGTAATAGTGGCTTTAGGCATTGTATGTACTAGCTCTACCTATAAGTCAACCAATCTTTGAAAAATTTCTTGTATGTATGTACCTTACCTAAATAAACATTTATTTATTGATTTATAAGTCTGTCTGTCGGTTATAAAGTGAGGCAACGCCTCATATTTCAGTAAGATTATTAATATTACAGTGCAGCAGTTGAATCTTTATTCAAGCACTAAACTTCATGAGAGTCCATTGTGTAAGAAAAAATTCAGTCATGATAAAAAAATAAACTCATAAGTGTCCATGGTGTGGGAAAAGATTCAGTCAGGCTGACTGTACCTCATTATATAAAGTGAACATAAATACATCTGCATATATACTTGAATATATGAATTAAGTTAACAATTGCTTGCTTAGTTATTTTTTAAGTTATCATATAAGTTCATTTAATTGAATATAATTTCTAGTACTTAGTAACAGTACTTAGACTTCATTTAAAGTCATTTATTATAGTTTTACAATTTAAATTGTTGTTTGTAGTATAAGAATATATTGGCTGTTAATAGTTATGGTGCTAGGCTAGACTATGTACATGTTTAAATCTCTGATTTAAACAGAGCCAGTGTTCAGCATAGAACTGAATTTATTAAATCTTATCCTTGTATAAAATACAAGCTGATGTGAGATACCTGTTGGCAGGTGGACTGTGGATCTTTAATCAATCTATCAACTAATTCATTCACCCCACCTGCCCCTTACAGCCCACAATCTGTCATTAGGAAAAGAGGAGCTAGGATTTACAACCCTAGCTAGAGATTTTAGTTGAATTAATTTGCAGACAGTAATTTTTTAATTTAGTTCAGTACAAGTCCCTGGTAGTCTCCTCTCATATCAATGTTGACAGGTTTTTACCACATTTTTGGTCCTTCATACCTAGATAATTATTCTTGAACCTAGATAGTCTAGAAATTAGATTATATTTCAATGGCAAATACATAAGAAACTTCTTGATTTTGCATTGGAATAATTTTTACATATCCTATCCTAACCTAGCCTAACAGCCAATATTTATCATAGCTATATATCTAAGTAAACAAATTGTTTGCAGTGGCTTAAGCCACCATATCCATTAACTAGTAAGCATTCATCGCATACTAATACTGTTGTGTGTTTAATAACCACAGTACTTAATTTTATCAGTGTCACTGACACAACTGCATCTTAATTATATATACCATTATCTACCTCACTTGTGGTAACATTACATACAAATTTAAGTGTATTATCTCTAATCAACTGATTTTCAGAGCTGCTCATTACATAATATTCTTTAAAAAAGTGTATTTATCACTGTAAGAGCATTTCATTACAATCTAACCATAATCAACTGTATCAAACCCTATTACAGATAAAACCAGTAGGCATACTACTGTATTTTATCAAACAATTATTAGGGTAATAGATCTTGTAATGACTTTGCAAAAATAGTGCCATTTACTATTTTTACCAAATTATTACAGGATTTACGAAGTTCGTGCATTCAGATCACAAACCAAATTATTCCAGTACTTTTGATAATTGAACACCTGCTACATCCAGATTCCAGGGAGGAAATGAAGGACGATCTTTGGAATCACTACCTAAGTAGACAGGAGAGCTTATTTATCAAAATACATTAACATCATACATATTTATCAAAAAAGAGAAATATCTCAGAATCTCCGAAACTCGGAAAAATCCAGATGACTTCTAATTCTTCACCTGATACAGAAACAGAAAAGAAAAGGACACAAAGTGTCTAAAAAATCACTTGAATCTACAGCCTACAGACCATTTAAATCAGGTGATAGACAAATAACATCATCACTTGGCTACAATAGTCTACCATTGGGGATTAAGACCAATCTTAATCTCAAATGACAATCTGAATGGCTAAACAGCCCCGCATCACTAATCTACAATCTGAAAGGCTAACAGCCCATTGACAATGTCAATACAAGTATTATCATCCATATAAGATAACTATCTTAATCCAAGAATATAGTCTTGATCACCTAATCTCATGCTTTCACTGGAGTGAAAGCAGCCTCAGAAAATCTGAAGGCAATAAAGCATCTCAAAGAGAATTACTTAGCCCTTAAACTGCGCAACGCGCCTGCAGGCTCACGTCTGGTTTGCGCAACGCGCCTCCGGGTATTTGTATTTTTCACGTTCCATTCAAAACTCCCGCGGCTACATGGGGTTCACATCAGCTTCCTCAGGGCTCTTGTAAACAGACGCCATCTTTAAAAAAAATCGTGGTCCACATTCCCGGGTGTGGGAGCCTCAGTAGTAAGAACATAAGAACATAAGAACAAAGGTAACTGCAGAAGGCCTATTGGCCCATGCGAGGCAGCTCCTATTCTATAACCACCCAATCCCACTCATATACTTGTCCAACCCGTGCTTGAAACAATCGAGGGACCCCACCTCCACAATGTTACGCGGCAATTGGTTCCACAAATCAACAACCCTGTTACTGAACCAGTATTTACCCAAGTCTTTCCTAAATCTAAACTTATCCAATTTATACCCATTGTTTCGTGTTCTGTCCTGTGTTGATACTTTTAATACCCTATTAATATCCCCCCGGTTATGTCCATTCATCCACTTGTAAACCTCTATCATGTCACCCCTAACTCTTCGCCTTTCCAGTGAATGCAACTTAAGCTTTGTTAATCTTTCTTCATATGAAAGATTTCTAATTTGGGGAATTAACTTAGTCATCCTACGCTGGACACGTTCAAGTGTGTGAGCAACCAAGGCTGGCGCTCGCAGCATGAGCGCACAGCACTGCTGTTCAGCATGTGACCACAGCATCGCCTAATAATGTCAAAATATATATATAACTTGTATTATTTAGCTATGATAGTGTTATATTAGAGCCTGAGTGTGATAATGACTGGGTACAATGTTCAAATATCAGTGATTCAATGCTGTTCACGATGTTCACAGCGCTAGCCACAGCACCAGAGCATTATTTCGTTCATCTAGGAATCTTCAAATGATTTCTTAGGTTCTTTTTCAAAATAAACGTGTGGTCAATTATTCATTTACAGGAATTAGTGACCTGGATTGTGATAATAGCAGGAATGTGGTTATAATTAGCGTTGTGCGTAGTATTGTGGAAGGAGGAATTTTGATGAGGGAGGGAGGGCGAAAATTGAGGTAGCCTCATTGTGTGTGTGTGGCTGCCACTCTTGTTTTGCTCACCATAACATAAGAACATAAGAACAAAGGTAACTGCAGAAGGCCTATTGGCCCATACGAGGCAGCTCCTATTCTATAACCACCCAATCCCACTCATATACTTGTCCAACCCGTGCTTGAAACAATCGAGGGACCCCACCTCCACAATGTTACGCGGCAATTGGTTCCACAAATCAACAACCCTGTTACTGAACCAGTATTTACCCAAGTCTTTCCAAAATCTAAACTTATCCAATTTATATCCATTGTTTCGTGTTCTGTCCTGTGTTGATACTTTTAATACCCTATTAATATCCCCCCGGTTATGTCCATTCATCCACTTGTAAACCTCTATCATGTCACCCCTAACTCTTTGCCTTTCCAGTGAATGCAACTTAAGCTTTGTTAATCTTTCTTCATATGAAAGATTTCTAATTTGGGGAATTAACTTAGTCATCCTACGCTGGACACGTTCAAGTGAATTTATATCCATTCTATAATATGGCGACCAAAACTGAACTGCATAATCTAAATGGGGCCTAACTAGAGCAAGATATAGCTTGAGAACCACACCAGGTGTCTTGTTACTAACGCTGCGATTAATAAATCCAAGTGTCCGATTTGCCTTATTACGAACATTTATGCATTGATCCTTTTGTTTTAAATTCTTACTAATCATAACTCCCAGATCCCTTTCGCAATCCGACTTCGCAATCACAACACCATCTAGCTCGTATCTTGTAACTCTATCATCATTACCTAACCTCAGAACTTTACATTTATCAGCATTAAACTGCATCTGCCAATCCTTTGACCACCTCAAAACCCTATCCAGATCAACTTGAAGTGATAGTGAGTCCTCCTCCGAATTAATTTCCCTACCGATTTTCGTATCATCGGCAAATTTGCAAATGTTGCTACTCAAACCTGAATCTAAATCATTTATATATATCACAAACAACAGAGGTCCCAGGACAGAGCCCTGAGGCACTCCACTTACAACATTTTCCCACTCTGACTTGATTCCATTTATACTAACTCTCTGTTTCCTTTGGTATAGCCATGCCCTAATCCAGCTTAATATAGCACCCCCAATACCATGAGACTCTATTTTTTTAATCAGTCTTTCATGTGGCACTGTATCAAAAGCTTTGCTAAAGTCAAGGTATACAACATCGCAATCCTTACCACTATCAACTGCCTCAACAATGCTAGAATAAAAAGATAACAAATTTGTTAAACATGAACGGCCATTTATAAAACCATGTTGCGACTCAATTATTAATTTATGTTTTTCAAGATGAAGACGAATTTTATTTGCTATTATAGATTCGAGTAACTTTCCCACAATAGACGTTAGGCTAATTGGTCGATAGTTAGACGCAAGTGATCCATCTCCCCTCCCAAAAACTGGTACCACATTAGCAACCCTCCAAAACTCTGGCACTCTGCCTGACTCCATTGATCCACTAAACATGGCTGACAGCGGGCCACAAAGCTCCTCCTTGCACTCTCCAAGCACCCTAGCAAACACCCCATCCGGCCCTGGGGATTTGCTTGGTTTGAGTTTTACTATTTGTTTAAGAACATCCTCCCTGGCAACTGCTAAACCCGTCAACCCGTCCCCGTCCCCACCCACATAGACCCGTTCGGCTGAAGGCACATTGTTAAGTTCCTCTCCAGTAAATACAGATACAAAATATTTATTAAAAATACTACTCATCTCTTCATCACTATCTGTTATTTGACCTGTCTCAGTTTTTAATGGACCTATCCTTTCCCTAGTCTTAGTACGATATAACTGAAAAAACCCTTTAGGATTTGTCTTTGCTTGCCCTGCTATGCGAACTTCATAGTTTCTTTTTGCTTTCCTTATCTCTTTTTTAACATTTCTAACCAGTTGTACGAATTCCTGTTCTAAAGTGACCTCCCCATTTTTAATCCTTTTGTACCAAGCTCTCTTTTTACCTATAAGGTTCTTCAAATTCTTTGTTATCCACTTTGGGTCATTAGTATACGATCTATTCAATTTGTATGGTATACTACGTTCCTGTGCTTTGTTTAGAATATTCTTAAATAAGTTATATATTGAATCCACATCGAAATCCCCATTTAAGTCACCTATCGCTGGGTTCATGTCTCGCTCCAAGACCGGCCCACACCCCATACCCAAGCCTTTCCAATCAATTTGACCCAAAAAATTTCTTAGGCTATTAAAATCAGCTTTTCGAAAATCTGGCACTTTAACAGAATTTTCTCCTACTGGTCTATTCCATTCTATGCTAAATCTGATTTCTTTGTGATCACTGCTCCCTATCTTACTCCCTATTTCGATGTCATTAATTTGCGTTTCCCTGTTAGTTAACACTAAATCTAAAATATTATTTTCCCGTGTTGGTTCCTTAATGTGTTGCGTAAGAAAGCAATCGTCAATTAATTCTAGAAAATCTTCTGCTTCACTATTCCCTGTTTTGTTCACCCAGTTTATTCCGCTAAAATTAAAGTCACCCATGACATAAATACTGTTAGATGTAGATGCTCTAGATATTTCATCCCATAGATGCTTTGCTTCCATTCTGTCT
The DNA here is from genome assembly GCF_040958095.1 of Procambarus clarkii. Lineage (NCBI taxonomy): Eukaryota > Metazoa > Arthropoda > Malacostraca > Decapoda > Cambaridae > Procambarus > Procambarus clarkii. The sequence continues at coordinate 4,811,994 of NC_091216.1, forward strand.
AAATTTGGTGGCCTATATATTACTCCTATTATAATATTATTAGCTTTTTCGTTTAATTCAATCCAAATAGTTTCTGTGTGTGGCTCTGTTTTGATTCCCTCTTTGAGACTACATTTCAAATTGTCCCTAACATATATGGCTACTCCACCTCCTCGTCTAATATATCTATCTGTGTGAAATAGTTTAAATCCATATATTTGATATTCAGCTAATAGTTCTCTATTTTCTACATTCATCCACGTTTCGGTAAGTGCAATAATATCTATTTTTTCTGTGCAGACAAGAGCATTTAATTCGTTAATTTTATTTCTTAGACTTCTACTGTTAGTGTAATATACCCTAAGTGAATTGTTATTTTGCGGACCTTCTCTTTCCCTGATCGTTTTGCCAATTCCTTTCTCCCACAAACACATACTTTTATTACCTCCTTCCTCCAAATCAATTCCCATACCTCTATCTACTAACAGTTTAAACCCAAACAAACACCTCTAACCACTTCTTCTAGCGAGTTCGCAACAGCAACAACCCCAGCTCTCGATAGATGCACCCCATCACGAGCATACATTTCATTTCTTCCATAGAAGTGTTCCCAGTTGTCTATGAAAGATATTGCATTTGATTTGCAATATCTTTCCAGCCGGCAATTGACACCAAGTGCCCTCGATATCCATTCATTTCCCACTCCCTTTCTTGGAAGAATGCCACATATGATCGGGATTCCTCCCTTGCTCCTAACTAACTCTATGGCTGTTTTATACCTCTGAATCAGTTCCTCACTCCTGACTCGACCAACATCATTTCCTCCCACGCTAATGCAAATAATGGGATTGTTCCCATTACCAGCCATAATATCATTCATGTTGTTTATAATATCACCAATGCCAGCTCCGGGATAGCAAACCCTTAACCTGTTCCCCCTATACTAGCTTAGTGGTTCGCTATGGGCAACACATATGTACATGGGTATATATAGTGTGTGTATATAGTGTAAGAACAGCAACAGGAGAATGTTGAGAGGAGCTATTTTGGTGAGGGAGGTGACGTAATCGTAGCGTCGTCTGCTGTGTGATTTTTCATGCAGTGTATGGTGGCCACTGTACTGTTTGGACACAATACCGGCTTACTTGCATAGTTCTGGTAAATAAAACATGTAGATAGGTATATAGAACATGTGTAATAAGAACTATAGCAATATGGTGGGAGGAGCAATGTTGGCGAGTAAGATGTTGGAGTGAGGGAGACTGGCTGGGTGTGGCTGCTCTCACTCAAGCTGTTCTGAATGTGTTCATGGCCCATACGAGGCAGCTGCTATTGGCCCATACGAGGCAGCTGCTATTGGCCCATACGAGGCAGCTGCTATTGGCCCATACGAGGCAGCTGCTATTGGTCCATACGAGGCAGCTGCTATTGGCCCATACGCGGCAGCTGCTATTGGCCCATACGCGGCAGCTGCTATTGGCCCATACGCGGCAGCTGCTATTGGCCCATACGCGGCAGCTGCTATTGGCCCATACGAGGCTGCTGCTATTGGCCCATACGAGGCAGCTGCTATTGGCCCATACGAGGCAGCTGCTATTGGCCCATACGAAGCAGCTGCTATTGGCCCATACGAGGCAGCTGATATTGGCCCATACGAGGCAGCTGCTATTGGCCCATGCGGGGCAGCTGCTATTGGCCCATGCGGGGCAGCTGCTATTGGCCCATGCGGGGCAGCTGCTATTGGCCCATGCGGGGCAGCTGCTATTGGCCCATGCGGGGCAGCTGCTATTGGCCCATGCGGGGCAGCTGCTATTGGCCCATGCGGGGCAGCTGCTATTGGCCCATGCGGGGCAGCTGCTATTGGCCCATGCGGGGCAGCTGCTATTGGCCCATGCGGGGCAGCTGCTATTGGCCCATGCGGGGCAGCTGCTATTGGCCCATACGAGGCAGCTGATATTGGCCCATACGAGGCAGCTGCTATTGGCCCATACGAAGCAGCTGCTATTGGCCCATACGAGGCAGCTGCTATTGGCCCATACGAGGCAGCTGCTATTGGCCCATACGAAGCAGCTGCTACGCGGTGTTCTGAATGTGTTGATGGTGAATGTATATAGTGTGTGACAGTGTATAGTGTGTAAATAGATTGTATATATACACAAATTAGCATGATACATAGTAAATATGTGCTGCATATGTGTACACAGGTTTCATGCACGTAACACAGTGTCTACGGACAGTACGGATGTTGTACTGCGATATTATAGTGTACGTGTTCATTATACATTGGATTGGCACATAAAAACAATGAAAATGTATTTGGAAAGGTGCGCAAAAAATGAACGAAAATATATTCGCGGCAACTCGCGCGCCCCGCCCCGAGCGCCCCACCGCCCCCGAGAGCTTACGGCACGGGCGCACGGGGAATGATGACGTCACGCCCCAACTTCCGGACCCCATAGCAGCCAAAGTAAGTACAATTTCGACTTTTTTTTTGCATACCCATACTGAGGGAAGGGTTTTTGACACTTCAAAAAGAAAAAAGAATTTTTTCCAGAGAATTTATTTCCTGCGCACTGCGGGGGTGTCACATTTGGAGGCAACGCAGTTAAGGGGTTAATAGAAAAGGCAAAGCCGAGAAAATAAAAAGCAAAATGCTTTATCACATCATGAATAATGTAGATACACATTATTACAGATACAATTCATCCTTTAAGGAAATCCCTGAAGGAGTACAAGTGTTACATGCTTGTATGACCTACTTGCATGTAATTTCATACCTACAAGTGTTACATATTTGTAACAATATCATATCACAAGAAAAAATCCCCCAAAGTGAATCCATAAACAAAAACAAAAATGTCCAAACTGGCAGTCAAAAATCAAGGCCACACAACTCTTGTTGTTTCCACTTTCTGCAAAGTGGAAACAGAGTAATGATGGCTCATATGCTATAGCCCCCACAGTTAACAGAACTAGGAAATCAAGCTCCCAAGACAGATAAGACAAAAGGAGCTGCAAGTGCCCCAAAATGTTTATTCTGTCAAGAAGCACATAGCATTTATCAATGCACAGTTTATGAAGACTGTGCCAGTCGAATCAATCGACTGAAATCTCTGAACAGGTGCATCCGTTGTCTACAGACGCATGATACAAGTCAATGTAACACTCAATTGCAGAACTGCCAATATTGTCATAAAAGTGTACATCACACAGCACTCTGTGGTGATATCAACACTCAATCCAGATCACAGACTTCCAATAATCAACCTGCATCTCAGGCAAAGCCCAAAGATGATAATGCCACAACAGCCGTACAATTCTGTACAGTAATGAGTAATGTCAATGCCTTAGATACAGAAATTGTTACAACAGCCATATTGCCTACTGCACAGCTAGAACTATGCAATCAAGGAATTTGTATTCAAACTAGAGGCTTTTTTGATCAAGGGTCACAGAAAACCTTTATCAGTAAAAAGATGGCAGAAGATTTACAACTTAAATCTTCAAGGCAAGTATCTACATCCATATCAGGGTTTTTTACCATTTCAGGTCATAGAACCTTTCCTGTAGTACAACTCAATGTCTGTCTAGGTACATCCCAAAGGACAGTCGAAGCCATAGTAGTTGATAAAATTCCTACTGAAATGGAAGTGACTGGTCTGGCAGCCACAATTAAATTCCTAAAAGAAAAAGGAATACAATTAGCAGATCCTCTGCTCGATTCTGACTACATAGGGGATATCGGAATCCTGAGTGGAGCTGACTACTATCATCGATTCATTCTGGGGTCAGAGGAATCTATGAGTATGAATATACTCAAATCAGCAGGAGGCATATTGATGGCAGGACCTATACTAGATCTTGAACCTTCAACTCCTGAAAAATCACATCATATAGAAACTAATCGTGGCTTGACTAGACAAAGAACAGTCACCACTTGAAATCCCCACATGATTGATGATGGATTGGAATCTGTACATCAATTGTGGGAACTTGATGCCATTGGAATAATTCCTGAACAACCAAGTCCTGATGATGTCTGTGCATACAATCAGTACTTAGATACTGTACAGTACCATGATGGACAGTACTGGGTAAGGCTACCTTGGAAAATCAACCATAAAACCTTTCCTACCAATTATCACATGGCTTACAGTCAATTTAAATCTCAGTTAGCAAAGCTAAGAAAAAGGCCTAAGCATTTAAAACTCTATCATGAGATTATAGCTCAACAATTAAAGAATAAATTCATCGAAGTCGTGAAACACGACAATAAGCAAACAGGCCATTTTTTACCTCACATGGCTGTAATGAGAGAATCAAAAACGATTCCTTTACGGATAGTTTTTAATTGTAGCTCTAAATCTGGACCCCAAGGAACCAGTCTAAATGATTGTTTGCAAACAAGTCCAAGTCTAACTCAGAAATTGTATGACATACTGTTGAAGTTTAGACTTAACAAATATGCATTTTCAGCAGATATTAGTAAGGTCTTTCTAAGAGTTGGCTTGCAGGAAAAAGATAGAGACTTCACTAAGTTTCTATGGGTAGAGTACCCAGAAGACATCAATAGTCCTATAGTGACTTTCAGATTCTCAGTTCTTTTTGGCGCGACGTCAAGTCCATTTCTATTGCAAGCAACTCTAGATACTCATCTGAAGAAATCATCAAGTCCCTTTAAGGCTGAAATCAGTCAGAATCTATATGTAGAAAATTTTCAAGGGACAGTTAACAGTACTACTGAACTGTTACAATTAAAACAAGAGGCCAAGAAGGAGCTACAAGGTGCCAACAAGCCACTACAATCTTGGACCTCTAATAAAGCAACATTGAATAATCAAATAGCAAGAGATTACCCTGAATATCACGTACCAGAATCACAAAACATGTTAGGTATGGAATGGGATCAAATCTCGGACACAATTTCAATCAAGTCTGTACCAGTAAATTATTGCATTGCTACAAAAAGGGATTTGCTTTCACAAGTTAGCAAAGTATTCGACCCACTTGGTCTACTAAATCCTTTAACTATCAAGTAGCATTTATTGGTGCAAGAAGCTTGGAAGACTAAAATTGGTTGGGATGATCCACTACCACTCCAGTTACAAAAAGCTTGGGTGGAAGTGGCTCAAGAACAAACTTTAGTCGAAAAGACAACCTTTCCAAGAAACATAGTCGGGGAAAATGGTGAAGTATCACTACATGTATTCGCAGACGCATCAGCCAAAGCTTTTGTAGCTTGTGCTTACTTAGTGACTTCACATCAATCATATCTTATCACCTCTAAGGCCAGGGTCACTCCATTAACCTTTAAACTGCGCATGGCGTATATATATGCCATGAGTAACATGTCCCACCGTGCGCATGGCGTATATATACGCCAAAGGGTGCCAGGCACGATTCAAACGTCCCACGGTGTAAAGGGGTCACCCATACCGTAGCCAGGGGCGATTGTAAACAAAGGCCATTTTGAAAAAAAATCTAGAGCAGGCCTCCTTTGTTTCACAGGCCTTAGTGGCCAGACACCATGGCGAGCGCATCATGACCCAGCATGCTACCTCGCTCAGCGCACCGCGCCACGCAGTCTTTGACGGAAGATGAAATTGCAGATGATTTGTTCAAGGATGTTGACAAATCTGATATTGACGACTCAGATATAGATGAAGATTATACCCAGCCTGAAGAAATCGAAGCAACGGATAGTGAGGGTGAACATGTGGGTGCCACGAGGATGAGGATGCCTCATAAGTTACCCGCTACTACTCAACACCACCTCGCGCCCAAGCACGTCGTTCATCTATACCATTGCACTTTTATGATATGATCGACGAGTCTGAAACAAGTGAATCTTTCTCAGGTTTTAGTGATGAAGAATCGGAGAATAGTTTTACCCCGGCTGCTAGTGCCAGTACTGTACAAGTTTCGCCGCATCAGCTGCCCGCCCAGCCAAGCGCCTTCGCATGGGACAATATGACGGCAATGAGGAACAAATTCCCTCATGTTCCAAATCTTTTTCCTCATCTACCATTCCTGCCCCTACTGTTACAATGCCTGCTTCAGCTCCTGGTCCCCGGATTCCTCGCCGTGGTGCAGCTAATGGCTCTCGGAAGGCAGCAGGTTTGTGTGTGTGGAGTGATGGGGAAGATTTTGCTCCACAAATTCCCGACTTTGACGACAGAGATGTGGGAATTACAGATCTTTTCCCTGGTACTGGTGACGAAATGTGTGAAATGGACTTCTTTACTGCATATTTCGATGAGTCGCTCATGGAACACATTGTTCACGAAACGAACAGACTTGCGGCCGATCTCATTGAAGGTGAGGAAGTATCAGAATTTTCACGACTACAGCGTTGGAAAGAGACAACTGTTGGTGAACTGTACGTGTTTTTCGCAATATGCATGTTGATGAAACATTGTGTGAAACACGTAATTTCAAATTATTGGAGCAAAGACAACGCTGTTCCAACACCATTGTTCGGGAAATATATGTCCCGAGACAGATTTCTGTTGATCCTATGGTGCATTCATTTTGCAAATAATGCAGACGAGACACAGGATGATAGGCTTTGGAGGGTGAGGCACGTGCTAAATGACCTGATTGGGAAGTTCCGAGATTACTACGTACCAGCTCAGAAACTTGTTATTGATGAACACCTTGTGCTTTTCAAAGGACGTGCTGCCTTCAAGCAGTATATTCCCTCAAAACGTCACCGATTTGGATTAAAATTCTTTGTGCTCTGTGACTGTGAATCAGGAATGATGTTACACATGATACTTTATTCAGCCACAAATGTAGATATTCCTGCTAATAATGAACATGGCTTCTCAGGTAGTGTGGTGAAGGCACTGCTTGCACCATATCTGAACAAGGGCCACATATTGTACACAGATAACTATTATACCAGTCCCTTGCTAACGAAATTCTTGCTTGATAATAAGGCTGGAGTGTGTGGAACAGTAAAGCCAAAACAAAAGGAAATGCCTGTGTTTGACACTGCTATGCAAGTAGGTGATTGCGAGGTAAGAAAGAGTGGTGCAATGCTTTCAGTGCGGTGCAAAGACAGACGTGAAGTGAACATGCTGACCACCATTCACCCTGGTACAATGGTGGACAGTGGCAAGGTGAACAGAACAACAAAGCAAATAATATATAAGCCAGATTGTGTGATGGACTACAACATCAACATGCGTATAGTTGATAAATGTGACATGATGGTGGGTGCTGTAGTGTGTGTACGGAAAACAGTGAAGTGGACAAAGAAAATGATTTTCCACCTTATTGACGTAACAATGCTGAACAGTTACAACACGTTTCTTGTGAAGACAGGTAGAAAACCATATTTTCGTTCGTTTAGTTTTCAAGTTGTGAAACAGTTACTAGGTAAATTTGGCAAGGACACACCTGGCACACAAAGACCCATTCGAGACCCAATATTGAACCATGCTCCTGCACCCAGGCTCGCTTACAGGGAGGCCTTTCTGATACACCAAATCAAGAAATTATCACCAACTGGAGCTCGTGCAGCAGGCTCGCGTCGGTGTGTTGTGTGTTCCAGTACCAAATTGAGGCCACAGAAAAGTAAATTGGTGTTGACATGGTGCGAAGCGTGTGCCGTCCCTCTGTGCCATATTGACTGTTTCGCACAGTATCACAGTCTCCAGGACTACTAAATGTATAGTTCTTTGGTAAATAAATGTACATATCAAGTTAATTTTTGTGTTTATATTGAAAAAAAAACAAATACATTGAATATTTCCTGTAAATTATACCATTTTGGTGGGCATACTTGTGACACTAATATGTTAGCGCCTAGTGAGTTTATACCATTTTTATTATAATACAACGTCTATTGATAATAATTGCAACAATACTAGCGAAAAAAATTTGTGTAAAATGACCCAAGAATACTGTAAATAATTCTGCGAAAATAAATTTGCGGCAACTTGGGCCGCATGAGCGGCTGTGAGTGACGGCTGGCTGACGCAGCACCCTTGAGCGCTCACGTTCTGTGACGTCATCAGCCAACTTCTCGGCTCAATTGTGTCATTGGTATGTATAATAGAATTTTTTTTATTATTTTTTCCCATGCTCAGGGGACTCAAATTAACATGTTTAGAAGACGAAAAAAAAAAATTTGAATTTTTTTTTCTTGCGCACAGGTTTGTAAATGTCCCCAGGTCCCCTGAGCAGTGTAAGGGTTAAAAAAGAGGACTTTGCCTCAGATGGAACTAACAGCATTGCTAACTGGCACATGTTTAGCAGTGCATATCAAACAAGTCTTGTCTACCATGAACTTCAAAGATGTCATGATATGGTCTGACAATGAAGCTGTCTTACAATGGGTACAAAACGACAACTCTACGACTCCATATGTAAAAAATCGCGTCTCGGAAATTAAAGAAATTTCCGCAGGCTTTTAATTGTTGCATGTACCAACAAAAGATAAACCAGATAAACCAAGATAAACCAGAGGTATGTCAAGAGGTATGACATTTAAACAGTTTGCAAAGGCAGATATTTGGTTTCATGGGCCTCAATGGTTAGTGAATGGTAGTTGGCCGGAACAAAAGCCACACGTCATTACGACACAAACCATAACTACCACCAGGCAGCAAGCTCAAATATCAGTCTTGGATTGTACTCGTTACTCCTCGCTCATCAAATTAATCAATGTAACACAGAACGTGTTTCAATATCTCAGGAAAACAGGTATAAAATACACTTTTCCAGATGCACTTATCTATTGGGTAAGACAAGCCCAGAGAGAAATTTATGGGAATAACTATGAAAATCTTCCGCAAAAGTTAAAACACAATCTCGGTCTGTGGATAGACCAAGAAAATCACAACATTCTGCATTGTGGAGGGAGACTTAAACACGCAGATATCAATCTAGATACCGTGCATCCATGGCTTTTACCAAAAAATCATTGGATCACAAGGTTGATTGTGTTACATACACATCAACAATTCGTCAAAGATGGAGGAGTGTTAGACACACTCACACAAATCAGACAGCAGTACTGGATTCCTCAGGGAAGACAGTCAGTCAAATCAATCTTGAAGAATTGCATGATATACCGAAGGTATGATGCAAGAACTTACTCTTATCCAGGGCCACCACCCCTACCAAAGGAACGAGTGGTCCATCTACACCCTTTCGAGATAACTGGAGTAGATTATACAGGAGCAATATATCTAACAGGGACTGCAGATAAGCAACCTATCAAGGCATACATCTGTCTGTTCACCTGTGCTACCACCAGAGCAGTACATTTAGAGGTAACACCCGATATGACTGCTCAATCATTTATTCAAGCTTTCCGCAAATTCGCAACACGCCGATCATGCCCTAAGCTGATGATTTCAGACAGCGGAGCAAACTTGGTAGCTGGAGAAGCATGTCTACAAGAAATCTGTTCCCATCCTGCAGTTACTTCCACACTGGAACAGCGTCATTGCAGATGGAAATTTATCCCTCCGAGAGCCCCATGGCATGGAGGATTTTATGAACGGTTAATAGGAACTGTCAAAAGATCCTTGAGAAAATCTCTGCACCATCAAAAAATCAATCTTCAAGAACTCCAGACAGTAATCACGGAAATAGAATCAAGGGTGAATAACCGGCCGTTGACTTACGTGTCTGATGATCCTACTCAACATGAGCCATTAAGTCCTGCCCACCTAATGTATGGAAGACTTCTGACTCCGGTTCCATCTCTAGTGGATGATGAGATCAGAGATCCCTTATATGTGGGTCAGAGCGAGTTGGTTCAGGGGTATAAGCATCTGTCTAGCATAATCCAAAAATGGAATGATGTTTGGACAAAAGAATATCTTACATCTCTACGAGAACATCACTATGGGGCCAATGTCCCACATAATATATCTAACCTCCAACCTGGCGATATTGTCTTGGTAGACAGAGATGGCCCTAGGGCTGACTGGTCATTAGGTAAAGTTGTCTCAGTCCATCCAGATAGTCAGGGAATTTTGAGAATAGTCAAAATCCTGTCTAAAGGAACAACTTCCCTGAAGACATTGGACAAATTCATCCACATGGAATCAGTGAGCCAGCTGCAGTTAGATCCTGAGAGACCTCAAGATACTCTAACTCCACTTGACCCACAGACTCCTAACAGACACAATCGTCTACTACTGACAGCCGCACAAAAGTGCAAGCAAAATTTGCTCTTGTATTATCAATCCAATGGAGAGTAAATAAATACATATGGTTAATATTGTCCTTAGTATTGGACTCTGTGCCAGTTCTCTCCCTCTGGAAGATGTGGGAAAATTTTACCCACCATATCTAATAATTATCTAAGAAATGTATCATATCTATATCATATCTAACTCGTATCAAAATCGTATGTAAATCATATCAAAATCATGTTAGAATCATAATAGATTCAATATACATCTTGATCCTAGATGACAATGCCACTATGATCACGTATGCCATAGGGCCCTTTAGATGCCTACGTTGACTTTGTGCATGATCTCTCAAGGATCCAGAAGGTTCTAGAAGGATTTCTTAATTAAAAAACTTTTGGAACATTATTCGATTTCCAGTAGGGATTATAAATCGGATCCTTAATAAGAATCAGTGGTACTATCACGTACTACTTATAATCTTTATATCCTATATATTATTATATAATAATCACATCTTATCTCAATCAGAAGTCTAGACAGTAAAAATAATCAATCAATATTCATTGAAAGCTACCCCTGAAGGGAGAAGGAGGAGCATCTGGGGAAGAAGAAGCGCCCACCACCCCCTGCGGGCAGAGCACGTTTGTTTACAACACAGTGAACAAGTGTGGTGGATCCTTAGTTAGCATTAATAGCTCAGGACACCTTATCTAAATATCTTTATCACCAGTGAACACTCTCTAGAACTGGGGGAGTACATGGACAATATCTATAGGGAAAATTCCTAGAACATTTATATAAAATAAGAGAGAATAGTGGAGCACACAGTGACTGTTTCCACCCTCATCTTTCTGCAACTGCAGTTAAAGGAAAATTACATAGCAACGCTACAAGAACTATCTACAGCAAAGCTGTTATATAAAATATAGTGCCTAAACTCGTGACAAGAGAGTTATCAAGTCTGGCATACTGTCAGACAGGCACTCCGGTATTCAGAGAAGTATATTGTAGGTTATTTTAGTATATTAATTGGCCAATTGTATGCTTGTATGACTTTAACCCTTACACTGCTCAGGGGTCCTTGGGACATTTACACCCCTGTGCGCAAGAAAAAAAAAAATTAAAAAAATTTTTTTCGTCTTCTAAACATGTTAATTTGTGTCCCCTGAGCACGGAAAAAATAAAAAAAAATCGTAGGTGACATATTTTGGGCGCAATTGACCGAGGAAGTCTGGCAAAAAGTGGGCGTTGACAGAGCGGTCGTCAGACCCGGTCAGCGTCACCCGCGTTGACAGGTGGGAGTTGCCACAAAGATATTATTACCTAATTGTTTCAATGTCTCCGATTTATTTTTTCTTAGTTTTTTTGCAGTAATATTATTCAATAGTGTGTATTGTAATATATTTATATAATAAAAGTGGTTAATAATCGCTATACTCAAAAGTATGATGTGCATATTAGTGATTCAATTATTATGTTTATAAAACTATAAACAAATAGTTTTGCTGCTATTACACTCTATACACAGGTTATATATAAGTATTGGCATGTTTTAGTCACCATAACGAACCACTAAGTTGGTATTGAGAGTCAAAAAGCAACGAGGAGTTACCGCCACACACCAGCCAGCCACTCGCTGCCACTCCCTCAACACACGCACTAAACTTTCTCCCACAACAATACCAGTTGTGCTGTTATTACACTAATACACACATTATATATAAGTATCTACATTTGTGTTCACCATAGAGAACCACTGAGCTGGTATGGTGAATGCAAACAATAACAGGTGGCCACACAGTCAGTAAACGATGCTGTCTCCCTCCGTCTCTCAGCATCACTCCTCCCACAGCGCTAATTATTACAACAATCCTGCTATTATCACAACCCTGGTTATTTATATCACAGTCATTGGTCATCTGTAATATTGTCATCGCTAAATAATAACAATTATATATTTATTTTGACATTTTTCGGCGATGCTGTGGTCACAAGCTGAACATCAATGCTGTTCGCTCATGCTGTGTGCGCCGGCCTTGGTTGCTCCAACAGTACTGTGCCTCTCACACCTGAGAATATTGCCCACGATTTTTTTTTTAAATGGCATCTGCTTACAAGAGCCCTGAGGAAGCTACTGTGAACCCCGTGTAGCCGCGGGCCATTTGAATCAGGCCTGGCACCCTATGGCGTATATATACGCCATGCGCACCATGGGACATGTTACTCAGGGCGTATATATACGCCATGCGCAGTTTAAGGGTTAATATCCTATAAGTCTGTCTGTCGGTTATAAAGCGAGGCAACGCCTCATATTTCAGTAAGTTTATTAATATTGTAGTGCAGCAGTTGAATCTTTATCCAAGCACAAAACCTCATGAGAGTCCATTGTGTAAGAAAAGATTCAGTCACTGTAAATAAACAAAACTTCATAAGTGTCCATGGTGTGGGAAAAGATTCAGTCAGGCTGACTGTACCTCATTATATAAAGTGAATATAAATACCTCTGCATATATATTTGAATATATAAATTAAGTTAACAATTGCTTGCTTAGTTATTTTTTAAGTTATCATATAAGTTCATTTAATTTAATATAATTTCTAGTACTTAGAAACAGTACTTAGACTTCATTTAAAGTCATTTATTATACTTTTACAATTGTTGTTATAGTATAAGAATATATTAGCTGTTAATAATTATGGTGCTAGGCTAGACTATCTACATGTTTAAATCTCTGATTTAAACAGAGCCAGTGTTCAGCATAGAACTGAATTTATTAAAGCTTATCCTTGTATAAAGTACAAGCTGATGTGAGATCCCTGTCGGCAGGTGGACTGTGGATCTTCAATCAATCTATCAACTAATTCATTCACCCCACCTGCCCCTTACAGCCCACAATCTGTCATTAGGAAAAGAGGAGCTAGGATTTACAACCCTAGCTAGAGGTTTTAGTTGAATTAATTTGCAGACAGTAATTTTTAATTTAGTTCAGTACAAGTCCCTGGTATCTCCCTGGTCCCTCTCACATCAATCTCGACAGGCTTTTCCCATATTCTCTCACAATTCCCCCAAAAGTTCTGAGAGAACACACAACTTGTGTGTTCTCTCTCGTTCCCAACTCTGCCCCGCAAGAATTCGAAATATAACTATTACTAATAGGTTTACCATGTTTGTGTGTTCTCTCCATGTTCACAGCATATTCACTGTACAACTTGTTACACATTATTCATGTTCTCAGCATATTCTCTTCAAGTTCAATTCATATTCTCCCGTTTCTCCGTTTTTTCGAATTTCCATCATGTTCTCTGTGTTCTTTGTCATGTTCTTAGAATATTTTTCACCAGTTCTTTGTTCGTGCTTTGTGTACTTTATGTATTCTTTTATATTTTCATGTTCTCTGGAAGTTCAACTCATATTCCCCGCATATTATCTGCGTTCACCTCATTCTCTAACATATTTTCATTTTCTTTGCATGTTCCATGAAACTTTAACAGCTATTATCATCAATCTTATCATATTATGGCACTACTCATATGTAAATACACAATGTCTTCATCCTTTATATGTCCTAATGCGTTCTCAGTTCACCTCGCTCACTTTTCTTACAATTTCCTCAGCCATCCTTTACATGTCCTAACATGTTCTCTGCACTTCTTGTTACTGCTTCTTTCAAGCTTCCTCAATCCTTTACACGTCCTTACGTGCTCTCCTCTCGTCTCGCTACCCATTCTTAGAATTTCCTCCATCCATCCATCCATCCTCTACCAATTCAGACGTGTTCTCCACATGCTCCCTGCGTTTATCTCAATCTCTTCCATGTTCTCTCCTTTAAATTCAAATGTATGATTGTTTCTGTCATTCAGTAAATAGTTCATTGTATGCATTATAAATTGCATTACTGATTTTGAGGGTTTGGGTTTACACCAGCTCACTTCCACTGGTTCTACGTGTCGGTGGCGGCCTCACTCACCCAGTAAATTAAGGAGTGTGGATCTTCTTAGTGTTCCATTAACGTTTTGATAGCTTTAGGCTACAGCTGTCAGCCGGTACACACACACACACACATATATATATATATATATATATATATATATATATATATATATATATATATATATATATATATATATATATATATATATATATATATATATATATATATATAACTGATTAGAACTTGCGTTTCCCTGATTTTATATCTACATTTGAGTGAGGTGGGAAGGGTGATGTGGCATTACATTTGAGTAAGGTGGGAAGGATGATGTGGCATTAGAGGATATTAATAGGGTATTAAAAGTATCAACACAAGACAGAACACGAAACAATGGATATTGAATAGAAGTGTTTGTAGAAAGCCTATTGGTCCATATTTCTTGATGCTTCTATATTGGAGCGGAGTCTTGAGGTGGGTAGAATATAGTTGTGCAATAATTGGCTGTTGATTGCTGGTGTTGACTTCTTGATGTGTAGTGCCTCGCAAACGTCTAGCCGCCTGCTATCGCTGTATCTATCGATGATTTCTGTGTTGTTTACTAGGATTTCTCTGGCGATGGTTTGGTTATGGGAAGAGATGGTTCTGATGGATGGTTATGGTTCTCTTCCCATAACCAAACCATCGCCAGAGAAATCCTAGTAAACAACACAGAAATCATCGATAGATACAGCGATAGCAGGCGGCTAGACGTTTGCGAGGCACTACACATCAAGAAGTCAACACCAGCAATCAACAGCCAATTATTGCACAACTATATTCTACCCACCTCAAGACTCCGCTCCAATATAGAAGCATCAAGAAATATGGACCAATAGGCTTTCTACAAACACTTCTATTCAATATCCATTGTTTCGTGTTCTGTCTTGTGTTGATACTTTTAATACCCTATTAATATCCTCTAATGCCACATCATCCTTCCCACCTTACTCAAATGTAATGCCACATCACCCTTCCCACCTCACTCAAATGTAGATATAAAATCAGGGAAACGCAAGTTCTAATCAGTTATATATATATATATATATATATATATATATATATATATATATATATATATATATATATATATATATATATATATATATATATATATATATATATATATATATAAATATATATATATATATATATATATATATATATATATATATATATAAATATATATATATATATATATATATATATATATATATATATATATATATATATATATATATATATATATATATAAATATATATATATATATATATATATATATATATATATATATATATATATATATATATATATATATATATATATATATATATATATATATATAACTGAAAACTCACACCCCAGAAGTGACTCGAACCCATACTCCCAGGTGCAACGCAACTGGTATGTACAGGGACGCCTTAATCCGCTTGACCATCACGAATGGACATAAGGAAGTGATAGCCGAGGCTATTTGAACCACTTCCCCGCCGGCACTCGGATGGTAATCTTGGGCATAGCATTTTATCAAATCACCTCATTCTTTGGGGCACACGTGAGGAACACAAATGCAAACAAGCCTGAATGGTCCCCAGGACTATATACAACTGAAAACTCACACCCCAGAAGTGACTCGAACCCATACTCCCAGGAGCAACGCAACTGGTATGTACAGGGACGCCTTAATCCGCTTGACCATCACGACCGGACATAAGGAAGTGATAGCCGAGGCTATTTGAACCACTTCCCCGCCGGCACTCGGATGGTAATCTTGCGCATAGCATTTTATCAAATCACCTCATTCTTTGGGGCACACGTGAGGAACACAAATGCAAACAAGCCTGAATGGTCCCCAGGACTATATACAACTGAAAACTCACACCCCAGAAGTGAATCCAACCCATACTCCCAGGAGCAACGCAACTGGTATGTACAGGGACGCCTTAATCCGCTTGACCATCACGACCGGACATAAGGAAGTGATAGCCGAGGCTATTTGAACCACTTCCCCGCCGGCACTCGGATGGCAATCTTGGGCATAGCATTTTATCAAATCACCTCATTCTTTGGGGCACACGTGAGGAACACAAATGCAAACAAGCCTGAATGGTCCCCAGGACTATATACAACTGAAAACTCACACCCCAGAAGTGACTCGAACCCATACTCCCAGGAGCAACGCAACTGGTATGTACAGGGACGCCTTAATCCGCTTGACCATCACGACCGGACATAAGGAAGTGATAGCCGAGGCTATTTGAACCACTTCCCCGCCGGCACTCGGATGGTAATCTTGCGCATAGCATTTTATCAAATCACCTCATTCTTTGGGGCACACGTGAGGAACACAAATGCAAACAAGCCTGAATGGTCCCCAGAACTATATACAAGTGAAAACTCACACCCCAGAAGTGAATCCAACCCATACTCCCAGGAGCAACGCAACTGGTATGTACAGGGACGCCTTAATCTGCTTGACCATCACGCTTGACCATTCAGTTGTATATAGTCCTGGGGACCATTCAGGCTTGTTTGCATTTGTGTTCCTCACGTGTGCCCCAAAGAATGAGGTGATTTGATAAAATGCTATGCCCAAGATTACCATCCGAGTGCCGGCGGGGAAGTGGTTCAAATAGCCTCGGCTATCACTTCCTTATGTCCGGTCGTGATGGTCAAGCGGATTAAGGCGTCCCTGTACATACCAGTTGCGTTGCTCCTGGGAGTATGGGTTCGAGTCACTTCTGGGGTGTGAGTTTTCAGTTATATATAGTCCTGGGGACCATTCAGGCTTGTTTGCATTTGTGTTCCTCACGTGTGCCCCAAAGAATAAGGTGATTTGATAAAATGCTATGCCCAAAATTACCATCCGAGTGCCGGCGGGGAAGTGGTTCAAATAGCCTCGGCTATCACTTCCTTATGTCCGGTCGTGATGGTCAAGCAGATTAAGGCGTCCCTGTACATACCAGTTGAATTGCTCCTGGGAGTATGGGTTCGAGTCACTTCTGGGGTGTGAGTTTTCAGTTGTATATAGTCCTGGGGACCATTCAGGCTTGTTTGCATTTGTGTTCCTCACGTGTGCCCAAAGAATGAGATGATTTGATGAAATGCTATGCCCAAGATTACCATCCGAGTGCCGGCGGGGAAGTGGTTCAAATATCCTCGGCTATCACTTCCTTTTGTCCTGTCTTGACGGTCAAGCAGATTAAGGCGTCCCTGTACATACCAGTTGCGTTGCTCCTGGGAGTATGGGTTTGAGTCACTTCTGGAGTGTGAGTTTTCAGTTGTATATAGTCCTGGGGACCATTCAGGCTTGTTTGCATTTGTGTTCCTCACGTGTGCCCCAAAGAATGAGGTGATTTGATAAAATGCTATGCCCAAGATTACCATCCGAGTGCCGGCGGGGAAGTGGTTCAAAAAGCCTCGGCTATCACTTCCTTATGTCCGGTCTTGATGGTCAAGCGGATTAAGGCGTCCCTGTACATACCAGTTGCGTTGCTCCTGGGAGTATGGGTTCAAGTCACTTCTGGGGTGTGAGTTTTCAGTTGTATATAGTCCTGGGGACCATTCAGGCTTGTTTGCATTTGTGTTCCTCATGTGTGCCCCAAAGAATGAGGTGATTTGATAAAATGCTATGCCCAAGATTACCATCCGAGTGCCGGCGGGGAAGTGGTTCAAATAGCCTCGGCTATCACTTCCTTATGTCCGGTCGTGATGGTCAAGCGGATTAAGGCGTCCCTGTACATACCAGTTGCGTTGCTCCTGGGAGTATGGGTTCGAATCACTTCTAGGGTGTGAGTTTTCAGTTGCATATAGTAATGGGGACCATTCAGGCTTGTTTGCATATATAAATATATATATTAGTATATTTTGGTAGCAGTCTTTCCTGTAGACATATATTATTAAATATGACCGAAAAAGTAAGATTAATAATTCTAACACAAATTTTCTCAATCTTTCGTACATTTCTTTTCACTTTTGGAGGTAATTCAAAAATCAATTCTCCAAAATTCATTTTTATTTCTAGTCTGACGCGACACGAGCGCGTTTCGTAAAACTTATTACATTTTCAAAGACTTTAGTTTACAAATACACAACTGAATAGAACTTACGCATCTCCGATTTTGTTTATATCTACATTTGAGTGAGGTGGATGGGGTGAGGTGGCATTAATAGGGTATTAATTTCATCAACACAAGACAGAACAAGAGGTGGCATTAATAGGGTATTAATTTCATCAACACAAGACAAAACACGATACAATGGGTATTGAAATGGAAGTGATTGTAGAAAGCCTATTGGTCCATATTTCTTGATGCTTCTATATTGGAGCGGAGTCTTGAGGTGGGTAGAATATAGTTGTGCATTAATTGGCTGTTGATTACTGGTGTTGACTTCTTAATGTGTAGTGCCTCGCAAACGTCAAGCCGTCTGCTATCGCTGTATCTATCGATGATTTCTGTGTTGTTTACTAGGATTTCTCTGGCGATGGTTTGGTTGTGGGAAGAGATTATATGTTCCTTAATGGAGCCCTGTTGTTTATGCATCGTTAAACGCCTAGAAAGAGATGTTGTTGTCTTGCCTATATACTGGGTTTTTTGGAGCTTACAGTCCCCAAGTGGGCATTTGAAGGCATAGACGACGTTGGTATCTTTTAAAGCGTTCTGCTTTGTGTCTGGAGAGTTTCTCATGAGTAGGCTGGCCGTTTTTCTGGTTTTATAGTAAATCGTCAGTTGTATCCTCTGATTTTTGTCTGTAGGGATAACGTTTCTATTAACAATATCTTTCAGGACCCTTTCCTCTGTTTTATGAGCTGTGGAAAAGATGTTCCTGTAAAATAGTCTAATAGGGGGTATTGGTGTTGTGTTAGTTGTCTCTTCAGAGGTTGCATGGCGTTTCACTTTCCTTCTTATGATGTCTTCGACGAAACCATTGGAGAAGCCGTTGTTGACTAGGACCTGCCTTACCCTACAGAGTTCCTCGTCGACTTGCTTCCATTCTGAGCTGTGGTTTAGAGCACGGTCGACATATGCGTTAACAACACTCCTCTTGTACCTGTCTGGGCAGTCGCTGTTGGCATTTAGGCACATTCCTATGTTCGTTTCCTTAGTGTAGACTGCAGTGTTCCAAGGGAACACCCATTGATTATAGAGAATTGTTCTCAAACAATTTGAGTAACGTAAGATGCGTTTGGGTTAATTATTCTCCTGGAAACAGCTACGGTAGTTTCAGGGCGCCTAGCCATAAGCCGGACAAGAATTAGAGTATTGTCTGTCGTAAGTATCAGTCAATGGGCAGGTAACTGATGTGTTCCAGGAAGTAAGTAATTATCAAAAAGAAGGCACCAAACCGGGAAGGTTATGTAGCACCATCAAATGCGCAGGACAATCAGAGGGCTCTAAATATCACCAAGGATGCCAATACAAGAACAGAAACGCATAAGGCGAACGATATCAAAAGTATCCGAGTCACCAAGAATAATATCGAGAGACAAGCGACCACGGGGGATGGTCAGAAAACAAGACACATGCTCGTCCTGGAAGTCAGGACATTCAACAAGGATATGCACGACTGTAAGAGGGACAATGCAATTAGGACAATAAGGAGCAGGGCGGCACTCCATCAAGTGACCATGAGTTAAGCGAGTATGGCCAATACACAACCTCGCCAGAACCGTTTCCCATCGCCGGTTACGGTGGTTGGAGGACGGCCACGAGGACACACAACTTTTAAGAGAACGTAGTTTGTTACCAGTAACATACGACCAACAAGCCTACCAATGGGTCAGGATGGAGGATTGGATAACCGGGTAAAAGTTGGAATAAGGAATACCTTTACGAGAGATGGGACAAGAGCTGACAGCCTCCCTGACGGCAGCATCCGCACGCTCATTTAAAGAGACACCATTATGGCTGGGAACCCAACAAAACTCAACCGAATTAAATTTACTGTGAACAAGAAACAGCCAATGCTCGATCTCGACAACCACCGGATGAACCGGATTAAAGGATACGAGAGCCATGAGGGCACTACGAGAGTCAACAACAACTACAAAGGAAGATTGACAACGAGAGAGCAGGAAACAAAGTGCATAGAGAATAGCATAAAGCTCCGCTGTGAAGATGCTAGTCTCCGGAGGTAAGCGACACATATAAGTGTGATCAGGAAAAACAACAGAGTAGCCAACACCGTCTGCAGACTTAGACCCATCGGTGAAGATGGAAATGGAGTGGGAGTGAGAAGAAAAGTGCTCAAGGAAAAAGCGTCTAAGAACCGTAGGAGGGATAAAAGCTTTTGGTATGCGAGTCAAGGATGTTCAAAACTGCGGAAAAGAGACTCTCCACGGGGGCAAGGAAGGAACTACACGAGGAGAAATATTAGAAATACGAACAGAAAGAGAATCCTGTAAGCAAGATAACCGGACCGAAAGTAGGAGGCGGTGAAGAGGAACAGGAACAGGAACAAGGAGGGGTAAAAGTTACAGCACGACAGAGGCGAGAGAAAGGATGTCGCAAGGACCGCGCTACATTGTGAAGACAGCAGCCATCCCTGCGGTCCTGGTGAGATAGGAAGCCAGTGTCCTCCTGTCCTCATACAAGCTGAGGAGGGAAGTCGATGAAAGGCACCAAAACTGAGGCGAAACCCAGTATGGTGCAAAGCATCAAAACGGTGAAGAGTGGAAGGAGAAGCAGATGAGTAAGCAGGACAACCATAATCGAGCTTAGATAGGACGAGAGATTAATGTAAAGCAAGGAGAGTGCGCCTATCCGCTCCCCAAGTAGTATGGGACAATACCCGAAGGAGGGTAAGGGCCTTAGAGCAATCAACACGGAAGTAAGAGATATGGGAAGACCAAGACAAACGAGTGTCAAAGAATAACCCCAAAAGCTTCGCGGAATCTTTGTACTCAAGGGATGACCATAAAGTGACAAAGAGGGACGAAAAACGACCCGTTTCCGAGTAAAAGTCATGGCACATGTCTTAGTAGTAGAGAACGTGAAGCCAAGATATGTGGCCCAAGACGACACGGCATCAATCGCAAGTTGAAGCCGCCGCTGAAGGAGAGGCGAATCATCACCTTGACAGAAAAGGGTAAGATCATCGACATAGAGAGCGGAGAAGACGGCTGAAGGAAGAGAGGAAAGAAGACCATTGAAAGCAACCAAAAAAAAAGTAGTGCTCAGAACACTACTCTGTGGCACACCTTCGTATTGCTGAAAAGAGGCAGAGAGAGCGGTACCAAGCCTCACCCGAAAGGAACGACGAGAGAGGAAGCTGCGGAGAAAGAGAGGGAGATGATCACGAAGGCCAAAAGAATGAAGCTGGGATAGAATATGATATCGCCAAGTGGTGTCATAAACGTTTTCCATTTCAAAAAGGACGGCAACAACGGAGGTCTTCGCAGCAAAAGCAATTCGAATATTGACCTCCAAATTCACCAGGACATCTGTCGTGCTGCGGCACTTGCGGAAATCAAATTGAGAAGGGGAGAGGAGGTGATGGTGTTCCAGGAACCACATCAGACGAACGTTACCCATACGTTCAAAGAGTTTGCAGACACAACTTGTGAGGGCAATAGGGCGAAAGTCCTTAGGGGATGAGGTCCCAGAGACCCTGGTTTGCAAACAGGGAGGAAAACGGGATCGAGCCAGTCCTCAGGGACTTAAGACGACTCCCAGATCCGATTATACAGACTCAGTAAATACTGAGACGTGCACGGAGGGAGATGGCGAAGTATCTCATAATGAATACAATCGGAGCCCGCCGACGTTGAACCGCAGAGGGCCAGGGCAGAATGAAGTTCAGAGAGAGAGAAGGGATCGTTATAAGGAAGTTGAAGACGAGTGCAGAAATCTAAAGTACGAGACTCAAGGACAGGTTTATGAAGAAGGAAAGATTGGAAGATTGGTGAAGATGAAGACCAGAGCTAACAGAAGAAAAGTGGGAACCCAGTTCGGTAGCGACCTGCAACTGGTCCGCCACAAGAGTACCACGGAGGTGAAAGACCGGTAAAACATCGGGATCGAACTTACCCACTATCTTGTAGATATGCTTCCAGATATGTGGCAGAGGAGTTTCGGACGTAATGGTGGAGACATAAGACGCCCAACATTCACGTTTAGCAATACGGATGGCCCTAAGGGCCACCGCACTCGCCTTCCGAAAAAAAAGAAAAGTATCGGCCGTCTACCGACGGCGGTGCCTCTTCCAGGCTGCACGCTTACAGCGGACAGCCCGAGCACAGTCTGCATTTCACCAGGGAATGCACTTCCATGGACCCCGAGAGGAATAAAGCGGAGGGCAGGGTTGAAGACAGTGTCATGAAAAAGAAGGAGAGAGTGAGGGAGAGGTAAGAGAGAGCAGCACTGAGGGTAAAGAGGTCCCAGCCTGCTTTCGCAAACTGCCATCTAGGGAAGGAGAGGGGAGGGTGAAAAGAGAAAAAGGTAACAAGGATGGGGAAATGGTCACTGCCATGGACGTCATCAAGAACTCGCCACGTGAAATCAGAGTAAAGAGAAGACGAGCAAAGAGAAAGATCAAGACAGGAAAGGGTGCGAGTCCGAGAGTCCAAATGCGTGGGCTCACCAGAATTCAGAAGAGACAGGGAAGAAGAGAGGATAAACGGCTCAAGAAGGCGACCTCGGGTGTTCGTCAGAATATCACCCCAAAGGGAATGACACCAATTAAAATCACCCAGCAGGAGCACAGGCTCCAGCAAGGAGTCCAATAGGTGTTTCAGATCAGGAAGAGAAAGCGGGACACTCGGGGGGAGATAAATGGAACAAACTATGTACCATTTCCCCACAAAGATACGAGCAGCAGAACAATGGAGAGGCGAAGGAAAAAAGTAAGAGGACAAAGGGAACATCGGAGCGAATCAAAAGACCAGAAGAGTTAGGAGCCCCAGCCTCCCCAGCTGTTGGGAGGGGGGGGGAGAGAAAGGAATAGCCATGAAAGCAACCAGGACGAGCACCATGCATCGGTTCCTGGAGACAGACACAAAAAGGCGAAAATCGCGAAATCAGAAGTTGGAGTTGAAGGAAATTGGCGTAATAACCCCGAACGTTCCATTGAAGAATAGACATCGACGAGAAGAGAAAGGACAACAACAGAGAACAAGGAAGAAACAAATGCGAAAGAGCAACATAGCACGTTAAAGAAGATCAGGGTCGGGATCAGGGGCAACCAAGTCATGGTTAGGGGGCATGGGTAAACAGAGCAAAGATGGAGGGAAGGAAGTGGGAGAACAGACCTGAGGTGGACTGGCGGGGTCCGGAGAAGGAAGAGGAGGAGGCAACCGAGAGGAGCAGTCAAGGACAGCAGTAGGAAGAAGGGGAGTAGACAGAGGGGAGTACACGGCAGCAAGGGCAGCAACCGAGAGGGAAGCGGGGGCCAAAGAAACCTCCATAGCAGGAACAGGGGGCGCAACCACCGAAATGGGAGGGGAAGGAGCGATAGAGACAGAAATAGGGGCCAAGGAAGAAAGCAAAGTCTTCTGACCCGCCTGGGAGGAGGAAGGAGAGGAGCCAGGCTTACGCCTGGACGAGAAGCTGAACGAGAGCACACACGACGGCCGTTAGGAGAGCGATGTACATCAGCCCTCACTGACAGGCGGCGGGGAGATTCAATAGATGGAGGAGAATGACGGGAAGGAGGATCGGAGGGAGACGAGGAAGAAGACACAGGAGACATGACAAACTGGGCAGAAAGAAGGGGAACCCCAGAGAGAGGACCAGGAGGGGGACCCGTTGGGATAGAACTCAAAGGAACAGAGGAGGGGGCAGTGGGCGTATCATGGTGCAAAGTCCAGAAACGGTTATGAATTTGAGGAAGGTGGGAAGGACGAGGAGAGGAAGAGCGTAACACGCGAGCATAAGAGACATTAACATAAGGCGGGAGCCGGCGAATCTGGTGCCTCGCCTCAGGAAAAGATAAAGCACCCGGTGCTTCAAGTTGAGGACGGCTGCCTCAAGCTTGTAATGGATACAGGCACGGGAGAAGGTAGGATGGGCCTCACCGCAGTTGAGGCAGCGAGCCTGGGGAGAAGTGCACTCCGACTTAGAGTGACCTTCGCCCCCACACAAAGGACAGAGAGAGAGACAGTCCCAGAGCAGCAGAGGGCGCCATGCCCAAACCTCCAGCACTTGTTACAGAGCCTAGGAGAAGGAATGTATTTCTGGACAGAGCACCCTGCACCAGCAAGAATGACAGAAGGCGGAAGGGTCCTACCATCAAAAGTAATCTTCACAACCCGAAGGGGCTGACGGCGACGACCATGAGGGGGATGAGTAAACGTGTCTATCTGGAGGACAGAATGGCCCTTGCCTCAAGGATATGCTGAATATCATCGTGGCAGTCCTGCATATTCCGAACACCGGTTGCAACATGGGGCTAACACTGTGTGTTAGAATAGTGCCAACACTGGCATTCAACCGAGCGTTCTTGGATACCCGAACCGGGGTCTCGCCAAGGCAGGATAAAGCAGCCAAGCGGGAGGCCGCATCCTGAGAAGGAGCCGCAACGACACGTGTACTGAGGAGGGTGGGGTTGAAAGTGACAGAGGCATCCACGGAATCAACAAGGTGCCTATGAAGGGAGAAATCGTCAGGAGGCGCAGAATCAAGAGGGAGGAGATCAAAGCATTTGGCCCACTAAGCGGGACCAAACAAGGCCTGATTGGCATCAGATCGGGAAGGAATCGAGCGAGTGCGGCCGTGTCGAGGACGGCGGTGAGAACCCCCAGAGAGAGAGAGAGGGGTTAAAAGGTGCAGTAGTCACAACTAAAGACTGAGCCGTGCCAGGGGACGAGGTAGTCACCACTGGGGGCTTGGGGCTCGATCCCACCACAGAGGAGGGAGGGGAGCCGAGGGGAGTAGTCAGAGAGGCCAAAGGAGGAGCAAGGTCAGGGCCCAATGCAGGGGGGGCTGCAGAGCCTGGTCTTCCAAGACAGTCCGACTCGGGGGTTTGGTCGCCCACCCCACGAGCCTGAGAGGGTACAAGAGGGACATTCAACAACATAGACACGAAAAGAAACACTTTCACTCTCAAATGTGCCCCCACATCCACCATGGAGCCACCATTGGAGGTAGGACACCTAACAAGACGCTATCGCCGATCAAGCCGGGGCGCTCTAGGGGTGCGTCGTGAGTATACGCCCCACAAACACCACCTTAAGAACCGTCAGTCCGTCGAGATCGGATTCAGTGACGGAAGGGGGATTGACAATAAAAAGTTCCCCTCGCTCGAGACGTTATGTACTACAGTTCTACGGGTGCAAGAGTATGCTTCCTCAAGCACCCGGGCGTCAAAATAGAAGAAGTCCAAAGGAATAACCAAACCAAGCAAAAGGTCGGCAGGAAACGACAAGCAGAGAGGAGAAGAGGGGGAAGAAAAACGAAACAGAAGGAAAAGGAAAAGTTGTTCAGCACAATTAGAGAGGACAGCAGCAGGAGTACAAGGCCACAAAAGGACAGAGGACTGTCCCAAGGAGCATCACACTCCGACAGCCGCCCACTAAGCCCTCCTCACGGTATCAACGGGCTGAACAAGGAGGGGGCGTGTTCCAGGAAATCAAAGTAATTAACTTCAATCCGTGGTGATCGACTCACACGAAGGCTCCATTGTTCCATTAACGTAACGTCGTTATTGACCTGTCTGGAAGAACAGGTACTTGTCATTGTGAAATAACGTAAACATGGTGATTAATTATCGTTATTATTCACCTGAACTGGTTTGAGTATGGAAGGCTAGACGGAATTCATTCCTTTAATGTAAATTGCTGAGCCAGTGTGAAACGTTACGTGTTTGTATTGATTAATTATCGATCTTCGGGATAGTAATTAATTGCTCAAGGGTAATCACGAATGATTACCGTTCTCCTTAGCACTTTGGACATTATAATTGGAGTTCACTATCGTTGAGCGATAGTAACAGATAACGTAAATTAACGTAACTAGTGCAGAGATTAATCAACTGTCTGGAAGTACAGTGATTAACGGGGATTACTCACTGAATGCTCGACGGGTAGAGTGTTGTGTAATTTCAGAGTTACTAGTGACAGTTGCAAGTTTGATTTGTCTGTGAGAAGACAAGATTAAGTTAATGTAAATGTTACTCTGATATTAACATAATCAATTTGTTGTTGATGGTTGATCGTCTGAGGGACGAAGTGTTAACGCAAATATTTAATTGAAGACGGTTGCCAGTTGCCAGTAACCTCATTAGTCATTGTCATGTCATTGATAGGCTATTAATTTGATTGCATTGCAACTGCAATTGCAGGTGTTGGCTGCAAGAGGCGTAGAACGGATAAGAGGTTATTGGAGACGTGTCTCATAGCCTACCGTGTCGATGTTGTAATTGTGATTATAGATTAGCGTGTCTTGTTTGCTTGATTGATTCCTCTATGGTCACACCGTATGTTCGAGTTAGTTCATTATGCAGTCCAAGGGGCTGGTGTCTAGCTGCCATTGAAAGTGTCACAGGAAGGATTTCGAATAACGTCATCGATATTTATTTCGTTGTTGTAGTAGTTAGTACTTTATATTGTCCACATTTATATTGTCCTACAAGTGTTCTTTCACACTCGAATATTAAATTAAGATTGCTTCTCGAGTCTAGAGCTGAATATATAGCACTAAACAACAAACTAAATTATTGTTGTGAGAGCCCCGAACCTACTCGTTAGATTCGCTTCGGCGAATGGCAAAGGTCAACAGCCTAAGTGGAGGGGTTTCAACGTTTTGAAACTCTTTGAAAATGTAATAAGTTTTACGATACGCGCTCAAGTGTCGCGTCAGACTAGAAATAAAAATGAATTTTGGAGAATTGATTTTTCAATTACCATCAACAGTGAAAAGGAACATAAGAAAGTTCGAGAAAATTCGTGTTAGAATTATTGATCTTACTTTTTCGGTCATATTTAATAATATATATATATATATATATATATATATATATATATATATATATATATATATATATATATATATATATATATATATATATATATATATATATATATATATATATATATGCAAACAAGCCTGAATGGTCCCCAGGACTATATGCGAATGAAAACTCGCACCCGAGTTCGAGTCACTTCTGGGGTGTGAGTTTTCATTCATATATATATATATATATATATATATATATATATATATATATATATATATATATATTTATATATATATATGAGTTCCAATAATAATTTTAAGCTTGGAACACAAGTGCCCAAGAAAATTGAAGAGGGCAACACAGTAGGTGCAATTAGGTTACTTACCAGTGAAGAAACAATCGCCCCTAGAAATACAGCAACTGCCGACTCACTGAGAGAGAAGCACCCTCCCAGAGTACCATGGGGAACCCACTGCTCGGGACACAAATGTCCCAGACATGGGACCTCTATTCATCCAAGCATCAGAGGTATACAAAGCCATCATGTCATTTCCACCAGGCTCAGCAAGGGGATACACTGGAGTAAGACCTCAGCACCTCAAGGAGATGACAAACCCAGTTCTCAGCGAAGTTACTGAGACACTACTGTCAGAGATCACGAAGTTTGTTAACGACTGTCTCTCCGGGTTGATCCCAGGTAGAATTAAACCATTCTTCTTCAGAGCATCCCTTTGTCCCCTTAAGAAGAAGGATGGTGGAGTCAGACCCATTGCCGTGGGTAACACACTTCGGCGCCTTGTTGCTAGGGCAGCTGTCAGAAAAATCAGCATAGACGCTGCAACGATGCTTCGACCCCATCAACTAGGTTTTGGTGTCCCCCATGGCTGTGAAGCAACAGCTCATGCAGCACGAGCCTATATCAAGGACCACCCAGAAAATGAGGCATTAATTAAATTAGACTTTAAAAAGGCTTTCAACCAGGTAAAAGGGATGTGGTACTGGAAGCAGTTCGAACCAGCTTTCCTTGTCTACTTCCTTTCGTTTCAGCAGGGTACAGTAGGGAATCGACACTGTTGTTTGGGGAACATGAAGTTGTTTCTGCAGAAGGTGTCCAGCAGGGAGACCCACTTGCTCCTTTCCTTTTCTGCATGGCAGCTAAGGAGGTCACAAGCAGGTTGTCCAGCGAATTCAACAGTTCCTTGACGATGGCACCCTGGCAGGGACACAGGAATCCCTGCTAGGAGATCTTCAGCTAGTGAAATCTAGGGGAGAGGAGTTAGGCCTTACACTAAATCCATGAAAGTGTGAAATCATCTCATCCAGCCAACCAATCATAGATGCAGTACGAATCTTATTGCCAGGAGCCCAAGTGATCGCTCCAAGTGATTGCTTTGATTTATTTACTGTGTCCGAAATACAGCAGATTTACATTTCAGGGAAATTGGGTAGATGTAGATATCAACGAAGTTGTGTGAATGATGTTGGGCAGGGACAAGAGCTGGAGCTTGGTAACTTTATTATATTTTCTTGCTACTTCTGAAAAATGTCTACTTTAAATTGGGCGAAAATTGGGCTACTAATAGCGAAATTAAACTTATTAACATATAGAGGTTGGTCCAAGAACTAACTTCTGATGAACTCGTTAAAAATATCTGCTTAAGTCCGTCGAGTTGATTTTTCTCCATAACAGTTCTTTAATACCGCAGAGAGGATAAAACTCTGACAAAATTCAGTCTGGAACGGGAACAGAATGTATATTATATATATAACAATTCTTTAGAAAACTAATAAAACTACTCTGAACATTGACTCTGAAATATTTCCCTGAGACAGGACACTGAATTTTTTTTGTCTTAAAATGGGTGATGGGTCAGCAGTAACAAACTCTGACAACAATTATCCCTAAAATAAGTGCCAGGTCAGCAACAAATCCCCCCCCCCCCAAAAAAAAAAGAGTTCGCTAACTTGCCAAACTTATTACTCGGGGAGACATGATCGGTGTGTATATGGATGTATGAGTATGTACCAGTGCGGGTACAGGGAGATATGAATAGTGTATGTGTATGTAAGAGTATGTACCAGTCAGGGTACAGGGAGACATGAACAGTGTGTATTGTTGTTGTTAAAGATTCTCTACTTGGAACAAAAAGTTCCAAGTAACACGGGCTATGGTGAGCCCGTAGATAGTTATTAACAGTGTGTATGGATGTAAGAGTATGTACCTGTGAGGGTACTGGGAGACACGAACGGAGTGTGTGTATGGTCGGTCGGCTGAGCAGACAGCACGATGGACTTGTGATCCTGTGGTCCCGGGTTCGAGCCCTGGCGCCGGCGAGAAACAATGGGTAGAGTTTCTTTCACCCTATGCCCCTGTTACCTAACAGTAAAATAGGTACCTAGGTGTTAGTCAGCTATCACGGGTAACTTCCTCGGGGTGGAGGCCTGGGGCCGGATTCAGGAAGGTACTTATGAAGGTTTTTCCTCTTAGCTAAGAACGTTTTCCTTCTTAGCGCCTTCGTGGCGGCTACGTCCGTATTCAAGTAGGTACCCTAAGTGGAAAAACCTTCGTAAGTTCATTCCGGGATTTAAGTGTGGACCACTCGTAGCTTTACGTAAACTGGATATAAGTAATTTTTCTCTACTACATAACACTGAGATCGATTTATGATATTGGAACATGACCAAAATATTATAGCTGGTGAATCTAGTGAAGAGGAGTTTTTCGTGTTAGTTATATATGCATTCTCTGCTTGAAACTTGAAGTAAATATGTGTTTGATGATAGTAGAATTAGTTTTATAATAGCAACATATTATACCCGTAGTTATTAAGTAAATAAACACTGGTGAACATGAAATATGAGAGAAGGTGATGAGCCCTGCCTGATGGGATCATTTACTATCACCAAATGCCCCTGTTCACCTAGTAGTAAGGGTGTACCTTAGCTATACATACCCATTTCTAATATATTTAATTTGGTTTTATTTTGAAATTAAATCTGGGTGAGACATAAAATAAAAATATGCTGCACAAATGATGTTAGGTAAGGAGAAGGGTAAAAATATCAAAAACTTTATTCATTGAATACTTAAAGCTATAATTATGACTATATAGACTATTGAAAAAGAGAGAGAGAAGTAGGGGTCCAAGACCTCTTCCTGTTATACAATTTGCGTGTGGAACAAGTAATTATCAAAAGAAGGCACCATGCCGGGAAGGCTATGTAGCAGTAAGGCAGTGAGGTGAGGCAGCTACTTATTTGAGAAATGCTTATTTTATTTACCTTATAAGCTGAGGCAACTTATTTTATTTGAGGAATACTCAGCTGATTCCTCTACATTTAGCATGGAACAAATTTGTGTCCAAGACCTCTTCCTGTTAGACAATTTGGCTGTGTATAACCAAACTAGAAGTGCTCTACAAATCAAGGGACCTAGAATGTGGAATGACCTCCCGAATCATGTCAAAGGCTGTACCTCTCTCAACCAGTTTAAGAGTTAAACCAAGTACTGCCTAATTAACTCCATGTAACCTAACTTGCCTCCTAAATGTCAACCCATGTCTTGCTATTTTTTAAACAACGCTGTTCACCAACATGTGCAATTGCTGATTTATGCTATGTTAACCCCCTTTTTGTATTTTTTATTCCTTCTTTCAACACAATTTATACCTAATCCCGATTACTATTAAGTTTTAGTCTGTGTTTTTTTCCCCCCACACCTTGCCCGAAATGCTATGAGTATTAGTGGCTTTAGGTATTGTATGTACTAGCTCTGTCTATAAATCCAACATTATGTTTGTAAATCAACTGTATGTACTTTTCCTGAATAAAATGTATTTATTATTTATTTTTTAATCAGTAAGTATTAAAAGAAGGCACCAAGCTGGGAAGGCTATGTAGCACCATTGTGTGTATCAATAAACCAAATTTTTTTTAACAAATAATGCACCTGTATGGTAAAACAAATCCTGTCAGCTGTAAAAATATTGATGCAGTTATTTAAATGAAAAATATAATGAAAGAAATATTACTGGTTTATTTTTATCCTATCTTTTTGTACTGTACAGTATATCCAGGGAAATGAAAAATTGAGACATAATGCACAATTTAATGAATGATTAGCATGGATTAGTAGTTCAAAAGAAATATGACTATTACATATCAACATGAGATCTTAATGATCCATGGTCAACATGATTTAATAAGGATAATACAGTACTGTATTTGTAATAATACAAACTATAATTTAAAATCTTTATTACTGATTTTTTTTATTAAGAAGATTAGGTATACACAGCAATGTGCTGCTACCCTATTCTATATGGAATATTACACAGTGTAGATAAAAAACTAGCTATAAGTTTATCTAATACTTCCATCTCACAGGATGGTAAGACATACTGTACATGGAATCAATTTAGAAAATACCAGCCTCAATACAAAAAACAAATCAACTCTGACTAAACAACTCTAAGCAATTTTCACAAGAGGTAAGCGCTGAATCATGGAAACATTATATTATAATTACTCTTACCAGCTTCTTCAAAACTCCTCTGAAACAATGTATTTTTAAACATGTTTAGGTATACACAGAAATGTGCTGCTTCCCTATTCTGTATAAAGGACCACACAGTGTAGATCAAAAACCAGCTACAAGCTCATCCAACATCCTCACCTCACAGGATATCCAGTCATACATGGAATTAGGAGAGAACAAAATACTTAATGCTGATCTATTAGCCTCCACTGGCAAAATCTGGGTGCAGCACAAGAATATCTTCCAATATTCCTGAGTGTATGAAGTAATTACAGAGCTCAAAATACCTCATACCATTTGGTATGAAGTCACTGATAACAGGACAATCACAGATATAGTGTTGGAGAGTATGTTCTCTCAAGTAGGACTGAAAACAGATGTTTTTTTTCCACCAAGAGGGCTATAAACCCATGGAACCGCCTACCCGCTGAAGCCGTAAATGCCAAATTCCAGCTAAAAAATATCATTAAGACAATTGGCGGGCCCTTTAACAAGCCGCCGGCTTTCTGTCCTCTTCGAAGTCACTAGATAGTTAGTGGCCCTTGGGTAAATTCAGTAAATATATATAATAATTGTCAGCGCATCTTCCGAGAAACAAGGACAGCTGCACAGTATCTCTTAGAATTACGTAGGTAAACAATAAATGTAACATATTTGTTTACTACAATGTCGGTGCTGGCTGTAGAAGTTGAAAAAACATTGTTTTACTTCGAAATATACTAATTTTATAAGAAAATTCGACGTAAATAGGAGGTAGTAGAGCTCCGATTAGCCAGCGCTAAATCTTCAATATGAAGAATGTTGCTGCTCTCTGATTGGCCAAACGAAACACAGTAGTGACCTCTATCGGCACGCAGGTGAACCAACAATTTTCTTCCTAAGTATACCTTATTGAATCGCACCTAAGCATCTTCTTAGGGCGCACTTAGGAACCTTCGTAGCAAACCCACTTACGAAGAAATACACAGAGCGTCCTGAATCTAGGTCCAGGTCGAGGACCGAGCCGCGGGAACATTAAAGCCCCGAAATCATCTCAAGATAACCTCAAGATGGATGTATGAGAGTGCAGGAACGAAGAGAATGCGAAGCAAAATATATTAAGCACAAAATAATGTGTTACTTCTATAGTTCAGAAGTTGAGTCAACTTCTTATAGTGAAGTTGAGGACGTAGAGCGTCAGCGACAGCTGGGCAGGCGTGGAGTGTCCCAGGTGAGCCTTGGGGGATCCATCTCAGTGCGTGAGAGGTGCCCCCTGCGGACGGTACACGTCCTCATGTGTTTAAATGGGGTGTATGGTGAGGACAGGGAGAGTATGTGTAGCAAGTGTGCAGGGGGTGTGCATGATGAAGTGAAATTAACGGTGAATGTTGAAAGTGTATGTATTACAAGCATAGAGTTGTATATGCATGCTTAGAGAGAGAGAGTAAAGCATGGGGGCCTCTAGATTTAAGCACGGCGCCTCTAGAGGAGGGGCAGGAGATCTACGCATGTAAGATCTAGAGGCACCATGCTTAGATCTATGCATGGAGGGGTAGGAAATCTACGCATGTGAAACAGGTGTGAAGGGGTTGGGAATAAGAGCGGTACCGACCACCGGCCTGGTCGACGACCGGGCCGCGGGAACGCTAAGCCTAGAAAACACTTCAAGGTAACTACCTTCGCGAGAGGTGACGGCTCGCTGCCTGTCTTTTCTCGCTCTGAGTAGGGTAGGGGGCGGGGCTTCTAGCCCCCATGTTGGCGTCACCTGTCATTAGCAGGGCTAGGAGAATGGGTGCAGAATGTGGCGGCTAGGATAGGGTTGTCGAGAAAAGGGGGGATATAAGCGTGGGAAATAACGGGGAGGGAGGGAGAGCAGACGGGTGCCTGGCTGGTGTGCGCATGAGACCTTACACAGTGTGCTCGCCTAGTTGTACTCACCTAGTTGCGCTCACCTAGTTTTAATCACCTAGTTGTGCTTGCCTAGTTGTGATAATTATTATTATAGTAATAATTATGATAATAATAGATCATGTTTGCAGGTGGCGTAATACACACATGTATTGGGAGGTCTGGTAACTGAGTGGACAGCACGCAGGACTCGTAATTCTGTGGTCCGGGTTTGATTCCCGGACCAGGCAGAAACAAATGGGTACAGTTTCATTCACCTTGAATGTCCCTGTTACCTACCAGTAAATAGATACCTGGGAGTTAGACAGCTGTTACGGAGCTGCTTCCAATATATGTGTGTGTGTGTGTGTGTGTGTGTGTGTGTGTGTGTGTGTGTGTGTGTGTGTGTGTGTGTGTGTGTGTGTGTGTGTGTGTGTGTGCCTGTGTGTTTACTAGTTGTGTTTTTGCGGGGGTTGAGCTTTGCTCTTTCGGCCCGCCTCTCAACTGTCAATCAACTGTTTACTAACTACTTTTTTTTTTTCTCCACACCACACACACACACACCCCAGGAAGCAGCCCGTGACAGCTGACTAACTCCCAGGTACCTATTTATTGCTAGGTAACAGGGGCACTTAGGGTGAAAGAAACTTTGCCCATTTGTTTCTGCCTCGTGCGGGAATCGAACCCGCGCCACAGAATTACGAGTCCTGCGCGCTATCCACCAGGCTACGAGGCCCCAGTCTACCCGAGGCCCCTAGTCTACCTGTGTGTGTGTCTCTCTGTGTGTGTGTGTGTCTGTGTGTATGTGTGGGAGAAAAAAAATTAGTAGTTAGTAACAGTTGAGAGGCGGACCGAAGGAGCAAAGCTCAACCCCGCAAACACAACTAGGTGAGTATAACTAGGTGAATACACACATCCTGGAGTGTTTCAAGCTGAGGCTGGACAAATACGAGCAGCTGTGGTTGGATACTGAGAGGGAATTCTTGAGATGGGTCAAGAGCACCTTCGCAGTGTCCTACTGTTGTAATCCTTCATGTTCCTTCACATTATGAGAACATTACGTGCACTCTTCCTAACACGTCACTGATGTCAACAATTACTAATGTTTCCTTCGTGGCCAGAATGAAAATGGGTTCATAGATGAGCTCTCTGAGTCTCAGCTCCTACATCGCGTCAGTATTCCACAACAGGTGAATTTCTGGAAGATTAATATCACTCGTGCCACACAGAGTGAGGGTGAGGCCTGGCCTCGGCTGCATGTTCTGACTAACACATCTGCCACCATGTGTACCATGTCTACCGTGTCTACCATGTCTACCATGTCTGCCATGTCTACCATGTCTACCATGTCATATCCTCTACAGTCTTATAAGCGCAAAACTTAATTGTTCCAGAAATTAATATAACAAAATAGATTGAATTATTATGTTTGTTTATATTAATTGCTTATTGCAACCAATAATGAGCTATCAAAAAATCAATAGGAGCCGTAATAAGGATTCGAACCTATGCTCGGGGTACTTATGTACACGCCTTAAGACAACTATACCACTACATTGTCAAAGAATAGCAACCTGGGATTCAACTGAATCCTCTAGGGTTTCTGAGGCTTCCACAGAAGCTGAACCAAGGTTTCACACATTCCCCCCCCCCATTTTCCCCCACTCTGGCTCTGTAGTCTAGGAATTCTACACTCCTGAATTTTTCCATTAATACATCACATTAATGTGATTTTTTTTTGTGCAATGACCTATTAAGAATCCTCTCCGGATTTTAATAACTTGTTCTCTGGCGATATTGGCCAAATTTTACCACTTTTCATGGCAAATGGAAAACAACTATACGTGTGCTCACCTAGGTGTGCTTGCGGGTAATGAGATTCAGCTTTTTGGTCCGCCTATCAATCCACAATCAATTAGAATAAAGGTTCCTGAACCTATTGGGTTCAATCATATCTGCATTTGGAACTGTATATGGAGTCTGCCTTCACCACATCACTTCCTAATGTTTCTCTTCACACACACACAAGTTCGTCCCAGTCCACAAGGAAAAAAATTAAATGCAGGCGAGACACCAATGGTTTAATCAGAGATGCAAGCTAGCAAAGCAACTAAGCACAAGAGCGTGGAGAAACTATAGAAATAACAAAACACTAGAGAGCAGAGAAAGATACCAGAGCCCCTAAAATGAATACATTATTGTGAGAAGAGAGGCAGAAAGACAATATGAAAATGACATAGCAAGCAAGGCAAAGACTCAACCTAAATTTCTAGACAGCAACATCAGGAGAAAAACAACAGTGAAGGAACAGGAAATGAAACTGAGGATAGGGGTAGACAAATTCACTACAAACGACAAGGAAGTGTGCAAGGAACTGGAAAAGAAATTCCAGGAGGTCTTCACAGTAGAGCAAAGAGAAGTCGCAGAGATAAGAGAGGGAATGTCTAACCAAACACCACTTGATGAGTTTGTGATTACCAGTGGGGAGGTGAGGAAGCATCTGCTAAAGTTGGATGTGACAAAAGCCCAGATAGAATCTCACCTTGGATACTGAAGGAAGGAACAGAAGCTCTCTGACTGCCACTCTTCATGGTATATATAACAAATCACTGGTAACAGGTGAACTGCCAAAAAATTGGAAGACGGCGATTGTATTCCTGATATTCAAGAAGGGGGGATAGACAGGAGGCACTGAACAGAAGTTAGGGTGAGTATCCCTAACTTGCATACCATGCCAGATGATGAAGAAGATTGTGCAAAAAAGCTAGTGGAACATCTGGAGCGAAAGAACTTTGTATCACAACAGCAGCATGTGTTCAGGGATGGCAAGTCCTGACTCACAGGATTAATTTAATTCTATGACCAGGCAATAAAAATCACGCAAGAAAGAGAACTGGGCAGACTATATTTTTGGGTTGCCAGAAAGTCTTTGACACAATACCACATAAGAGACTAGTGTACAAGCTGGAGATGCAATCAGGAGTGAAAGGGAAGGTTCTCCACTGGATAAAGGAGTATATAAGCAACTGGACACAGCGAGTCACTGTTAGGGGTGAGATCTCAGATTGGCGAGGCGTCACCAGTGAAGTCTCACAGGGATCTGTCCTTGGACCTATACTGTTTTCTGATATATGTAATTGATCTCCCAGAGAGAATAGACTCGTTCCTGCTTCTCTTCACACACACACACACACACGCACACATACACACACAAATAGGTGAGTACACACACACAATCCATGACTCTCTTCACACATGCACACACACCCTGCCTTTCTTCACACGCACACACACCCTGCCTCTCTTCACAAAAACACACACACACACACACACACACACACACACACACACACACACACACACACACACACACACACACACACACACACACACACACACACACACACACACACAGAACAGAAGGGCACCTGGAGAGCATTGGGTTTGTAAACAAGCACCAACATGGGTTCTGGACAGGGAAATCATGCCTAACAAACCTTTTAGAATTCTATGATAAAGTAACAAGGATAAGGCAGGACAGAGAAGGCTGGGCAGACTGCATATTTCTTGACTGCCAAAAGGCCTTTGATACAGTACCGCACATGAGACTGCTATACAAACTTGAGAGGCAGGCAGGAGTAAGCGGAAAGGCCCTAGTATGGGTGAAGAACTACCTAACAGGAAGGAGCCAGAGGGTAATGGTAAGGGGCGAGAAGTCGGACTGGCGAACAGTAACAAGTGGAGTACCTCAAGGATCGGTGCTGGGACCAATCCTCTTTCTAATTTACGTAAATGATATGTTTACAGGAGTGAAATCATACATGTCAATGTTTGCAGATGACGCAAAATTAATGAGAAGAGTTGTGACAGACGAGGATTGTAGGATCCTCCAAGAGGACTTAAACAGGCTGCAGAGATGGTCAGGGAAATGGCTACTGGAGTTTAACACCAGTAAATGTAAAGTTATGGAAATGGGATCAGGTGACAGGAGACCAAAGGGACAGTACACAATGAAGGGGAACAGCCTACCTGTAACGATTCGAGAAAGAGACCTGGGAGTGGATGTGACACCTAGTCTAACTCCTGAGGCACATATAAATAGGATAACGACAGCAGCGTACTCTACACTGGCGAAAATTAGAACTTCATTCAGAAACCTAAATGAGGAAGCTTTTAGGGCGCTTTACACTGCCTACGTGAGACCCGTCTTAGAGTATGCCGCGTCATCATGGAGCCCCCACCTGAAGAAACACATAAAGAAACTGGAGAAGGTTCAGAGGTTTGCGACGAGGCTTGTCCCAGAGCTACGAGGGATGGGATATGAAGAGCGGCTGAAGGAACTGAACCTTACGACACTAGAGAAAAGAAGGGAGAGAGGAGATATGATAGGGACATATAAAATACTCAGGGGAATTGACAAAGTGGAAATAGATGAAATGTTCACACGTAATAATAACAGAACGAGGGGACATGTGTGGAAACTGGAAACTCAGATGAGTCACAGAGATGTTAGGAAGTTTTCTTTTAGCGTGAGAGTAGTAGAAAAATGGAATGCACTTGGGGAACAAGTTGTGGAAGCAAATACTATTCATACTTTTAAAACTAGGTATGATAGGGAAATGGGACAGGAGTCATTGCTGTAAACAACCGATAGCTAGAAAGGCGGAATCCAAGAGTCAATGCTCGATCCTGCAAGCACATATAGGTGAGTATATAGGTGAGTACACACACACACACAGAGCAGCCTCTGTAGCTAGCAGGAACGGATCCAGACTACTAATCATAGAAGACTTCAACCCCAGGAAGATAGATTGGGAGAACAGAGACCTACATGGAGGACCAGACACAAGGAGAGCTCAGCTACTGGACGTAGCAACAAGAAACATTCTAAGTCAACACGTCAAGGGACCGACAAGAATGAAAGGAGAAGATGAACCAGTTTTGCTTGATCTGATATTTACCCTTAATGAGTCGGATATAAGGGAAGTTAAGTTGGAAGCCCCCGGGAATGAGTGATCATAGTGTAGTGAGGTTTGAGTACCTGGTTGAGCTAGGAATTATCGACCCCAAAAAAAGAACTGGGAAAAACAAAAGGCTGGCATACGGAAAGGGAAACTATGAGGAGATGAATAAATTCCTAAGGGATATTCATTGGGACACAGAACTCAGAACCAAGTCCATACAAGACATGATGGACATTGTCACCCAAAAGTGTCAAGAGACAGTAAAGAGGTTTATCCCGGCCCGACAGGAAAAAACCGAGAAGCAAAAGAAGGATCTGGGGTTTAATAGGGAATGAATGAAGGCAAAGGAGCTGAACAAAAGGGCATGGAGGAACTTCCGAAATAACAGAAAACCAGAAAGTAGATTGAGATACCAGAGAACCAGGAACGAGTATGTTAGTGTGAGAAGAGAAGCAGAGAAGGTATGGAAATGGAATAGCTAATAAAGCCAAGACCGAACCAAAGCTACTACACAGTCACATCAGGTGGAAAACAATAGTGAAGGAACAGGTGATGGAACTTAGAACGGGTGAGTACACAGAGAATGACAAAGAGGTGTGTGAAGAACTCAAGAAGAGGTTCCAGGAGGTCTTTACAATAGAACAAGGAGAGGTCATGGCGCTAGAAAAGGTGGCATCAAACCAGACGACCTTGGAAGGGTTCGAAATTACATGTGGTGAGGTCAAAAGGCACCTATTGGAGCTGAACGTGAGAAAGGTTGTTGGGCCGAACGGAATCTCACCATGGATATTGAAAGAGTGTGCAGGAGCACTTTGTTTGCCACTCTCAATAGTGTATTGTAGGTCACTGGAAACGCGAGACCTACCAGAAATTTGGAAGATGGTTAATGTAGTCCCAATATACAAAAAGGGTGATAGACAAGAGGCACTGAACCAGGCCAAGTTATACAAGTTAACCAGGCCAGGTATACAAGTTAAGGCCAGTGGCCTTAACTTGTATACCATGCAAGGTGATGGAGAAGATCGTGAGAACAAAACTAGTAACACATCTGGAGAGAAGGGACTTCGTGACAACCCATCAACATGGGTTCAGGGAGGGTAAATCTTACCTTACAGGCTAAATAGAATTCTACAAGCAGGTGACAAAGATTAAGCAAGAAAGAGAAGGATGGGCGGACTGATTTTTTTGAACTGTCGTAAAGCCTTTGACACAGTACCCCATAAAAGGCTGATGCATAAGCTGGAGAAACAGGCAGGAGTAACTGGTAGGGCGCTCCAGTGGATAAGGGAGTACCTAAGCAATTGGAAGCAGAGAGTTACAGTGAGGGTTGAGACCTCAGATTGGCGTGAAGTCACCAGTGGAGTCCCACAGGGCTCTGTACTTGGACCTATCCTGTTTCTGACATACATAAATGATCTCCCAGAAGGTATAGACTTATTTCTATCAATGCTTGATGACGACGCCAAAATTATGAGGAAGTTTAAGACAGAGGAGGACAGCTTGAGACTTCAAGAAGACCTAGACAAGCTGCAAGAATGGTCGAACAAATGATTGTTAGAGTTTAACCCAAGCAAATGTAATATAATGAAGATAGGAGTAGGGAGCAGAAGACCAGATACAAGGTATCATTTGGGAGATGAAATACTTCAAGAGTCAGTGAGAGAGAAAGACCTGGAGGTTGATATCACGCCAGACCTGTCCCCTGATGCTCATATCAAGAGGATAACAGCAGCAGCATATGCCAGGTTGGCTAACATAAGAACGGCATTTAGAAACTTGTGTAAGGAATCTTTCAGAACATTATATACAACATATGGCAGACCAATCCTGGAGTATGCGGCTCCAGCATGGAGTCCATATCTAGTCAAGCATAAGACTAAACTGGAAAAGGTTCAGAGGTTTGCCACCAGACTAGTACCCGAACTGAGGGGTAGGAGCTACGAGGAGAGACTACAAGGAATTAAACCTCACGTCATTGGGAGACAGAAGAGTTAAAGGGGACATGGTCACCACATACAAGATTCAGGGGACACAGGTGGAAATTGAGTGCACAAATGGGCCATAGAGAGATTATAAATAATTTGTTTGGTGCTAGAGTAATTTACAAATGGAATGCTTTATGCAGTGATGTGGTGAAGGCTGACTCTGTACGAAGTTTCAAGTGTAGATGTGATAGAGCCCAATATGCCCAGGAACCTGTACATTAGTTGATTGACCGTTGAGAGGCGGGACCAAAGAGCCAGAGCTTAACCCCCGCAAGCACAGCTTGGTAAGTACTACTAGGTAAGTACATACACACACACACTCCATGACTGTCTTCACACACACACACACACACACACACACACACACACACACACGGTACCGCACATGAGACTGCTATACAAACTTGAGAGGCAGGCAGGAGTAAGCGGAAAGGCCCTAGTATGCGTGAAGAACTACCTAACAGGAAGGAGCCAGAGGGTAATGGTAAGGGGCGAAAAGTCGGACTGGCGAACAGTAACAAGTGGAGTACCTCAAGGATCGGTGCTGGGACCAATCCTCTTTCTAATTTACGTAAATGATATGTTTACAGGAGTGGAATCATACATGTCAATGTTTGCAGATGACGCAAAATTAATGAGAAGAGTTGTGACAGACGAGGATTGTAGGATCCTCCAAGAGGACTTAAACAGGCTGCAGAGATGGTCAGGGAAATGGCTACTGGAGTTTAACACCAGTAAATGTAAAGTTATGGAAATGGGATCAGGTGACAGGAGACCAAAGGGACAGTACACAATGAAGGGGAACAGCCTACCTGTAACGATTCGAGAAAGAGACCTGGGAGTGGATGTGACACCTAATCTAACTCCTGAGGCACATATAAATAGGATAACGACAGCAGCGTACTCTACACTGGCGAGAATTAGAACTTCATTCAGAAACCTAAATGAGGAAGCTTTTAGGGCACTTTACACTGCCTACGTGAGACCCGTCTTAGAGTATTCCGCGCCATCATGGAGCCCCCACCTGAAGAAACACATAAAGAAACTGGAGAAGGTTCAGAGGTTTACGACGAGGCTTGTCCCAGAGTTACGAGGGATGGGATATGAAGAGCGGCTGAAGGAACTGAACCTAACGACACTAGAGAAAAGAAGGGAGAGAGGAGATATGATAGGGACATATAAAATACTCAGGGGAATTGATAAAGTGGAAATAGATGAAATGTTCACACGTAATAATAACAGAACGAGGGGACATGGGTGGAAACTGGAAACTCAGATGAGTCACAGAGATGTTAGGAAGTTTTCTTTTAGCGTGAGAGTAGTAGAAAAATGGAATGCACTTGGGGAACAGGTTGTGGAAGCAAATACTATTCATACTTTTAAAACTAGGTATGATAGGGAAATGGGACAGGAGTCATTGCTGTAAACAACCGATAGCTAGAAAGGCGGGATCCAAGAGTCAATGCTCGATCCTGCAAGCACATATAGGTGAGTACATATAGGTGAGTACACACACACACACACACACAAACACACACACACACACACACACACACACACACACACACACACACACACACACACACACACACACACACACACACACACACACACACACACACATTAACGAGGCCACCAAAGAGGTTATTTTAGAAAGGAAGAGTCGTCTGCATTATGTGGAGGAATACAAGAAAGTATTCCTGCAGAGGGACAAGACGAAGAAGGAGAGAGCCAGGGCAGCAGGGGCAAGGAGGAAGCGCAGGGAAAGAGGAGTAAACCAGGAAATCACAGCCCCCAACACAACAGTCCCAGGGATAAGAGGGGAACCCACAACCAGCATCCCAGCAACACCACCACTCCCTTCTGCATAGAAACCCTCCCTTCCCCTCACCCTACCTGCCCCCACCCAAATGCTCACCCAACCCTCCCTCTTCCCCCACCCCATTTTTACCCTATCACCCCTCTCCCATTCCCACCATGCCCCCCCTCCGGCCTTCCCCATCCCCTGTCCCCCCTCCCCCTTCACCCCATACCCTCCCTATCCCTCCTCCCCCCTCACCCCGTATCCTCCATGCCTCCCCTATCTCCTTAACCCACACCCTACCTGTCCCTCCTTCCCTTTCACTCCCACCCCCCCACCCCAAAATCCTCTGAGACCCTTCAAACCACCTCACAGATCTTGTCACACAGGGAACAGCTTCTCCCACCAGCAGAATGCTCACCAAGAAGGGGACTAGAAAATGAACAGAAGAAATTGAGCTTCAAGGCAATGTACACTAACATAGATGGGATTACAAATAAAACAAGTGAACTCGGAGAATGGGCACTAGAAGAAAACCCAGACATAATAGCACTCACAGAAACAAAGCTAACGAAAACCATAACAAACGCAGAGTTTCCACATGACTGCTATGTAGTGAGGAAAGAGAGAGAAGGGAGAGGAGCAGGCGGTGTAGCTTTGCTGATAAGAAAAGATTAGAGTTTTGAAGAGATGGTAAATCAGAACTGTGAAGGTTTCAGTGACTACATATCAGGCACCATAGTAACTGGAGGACAGAAAATTATAGTAGTAGTCATATATAACCTCGCACCGAACGACAGAAGACCCAGACAAAAATATGATAGAAACAACTTGGCCACCATCAATATAATAGAGAGAGCAGCTTCTGTGGCTAGCAGGAACGGATCTAGACTACTAATCATGGGAGATTTCAACCATGGGAAGATAGATTGAGGGAACAGAGACCCACATGGAGGACCAGACACATGGAGAGCTAAGCTGCTGGACTTGGCAACAAGAAACTTTCTCAGTCAACACGTCAAGGGACCGACAAGAATGAGGGGAAAGGACGAACCAGCCTTGCTTGATCTGATATTTACCCTAAATGAGTCAGATATAAGGGAAGTTAAGTTGGAAGCCCCTCTGGGAATGAGTGATCATAGTGTATTATGCTTGAGTACCTGGTTGAGCTAGGAATTATCTCCCCAAAAAAAGAACTGGGAAACAAAGGGCTGGCGTACCGAAAATGAAACTATGAGGAGATGAATAAATTCCTAAGGGATATACATTGGGACACAGAACTCAGAACCAAGTCCGTACAAGTCATAATGGACTATGTCACCCAAAAGTGTCAGGAGGCTATAAGCAGGTTTGTCCCAGCCCGACAGGAAAAGAACAGAGAAGCAAAAGAAGAATCCATGGTTTACTAGGGAATGTATGAAAGCAAAGGAGCTGAACTAAAGAGCATGGAGGTACTTCCGTAATAACAGAACACCAGAAAGTAGAGAGAGATACCAGAGAACCAGGAACGAGTATGTTAGTGTGAGAAGAGCAGCTGAGACAAGGTATGAAAATGATATATCTAACAAAGCCAAGACCGAACCAAAACTACTTCACAGTCACATCAGGAGGAAGACAACAGTGAAGGAACAGGTGATGAAACTTAGGGTGGGGGAGGACAGGTACACAGAGAATGACAAAGAGGTGTGTGAGGAAATCAACAAAAATTTCCAGGAGGTCTTTACAATAGAACAAGGAGAAGTAACGGCGCTAGGAGAGGTGGCAGCAAACCAGGCGACCTTGGAAAGATTCGAAATTATAAGTGATGAGGTCAAGATCCACCTATTGGAGCTGGACGTGAAAAAAGCTGTTGGGCCAGGCGGAATCTCACCATAGGTATTGAAAGAGTGTGCAGGAGCACTTTGTTTGCCACTCTCCATAGTGTATAGTAGGTCACTGGAAACGGGAGACCTACCAGAAATATGGAAGACGGCTAATGTAGTCCCAATATACAAAAAGGGTGACAGACAAGAGGCACTGAACTACAGGTCAGTGTCCTTAACTTGTATACCATGCAAGGTGATGGAGAAGATTGTGAGAAAAAACCTAGTAACACATCTGGAGAGACGAGACTTCATGACAACCCATCAACATGGGTTCAGGGAGGGTTCTGGAGCGCCCTACTGATAGGGCGCTCCAGTAGATAAGGGAGTACCTAACCAATTGGAATCAGAGAGTTACAGTGAGGGGTGAGAGCTCAGATTGGTGTGAAGTCACCAGTGGAGTCCCACAGGGCTCTGTACTTGGACCTATCCAGTTTCTGATGTATGTAAATGATCTCCCAAAGGGTATAGACTCATTCCTCTCAATGTTTGTTGACGACGCCAAATTTATGAGAAGGATTAAGACAGAGGAGAACAGCTTGAGGCTTCAAGAAAACCTGGATAAGCTGCAGGAATGGTCGAACAAATAGTTGTTAGAATTTAACTCAAGCATATGTAATGTAATGAAGATAGGGCTAGGAAGCAGGAGACCAGATACAAGGTATCATTTGGGAGACTAAATACTTCAAGAGTCAGAGAGAGAGAAAGACCTGGGGGTTGATATCATGCCAGTCCTGACCCCTGAAGCTTATATCAAGAGGATAACATCAGCGGCATATGCCATGTTGGCTAACATAAGAACGGCCTTTAGAAACTTGTGTAAGGA
Organism: Procambarus clarkii; assembly: GCF_040958095.1. Taxonomy (NCBI): domain Eukaryota; kingdom Metazoa; phylum Arthropoda; class Malacostraca; order Decapoda; family Cambaridae; genus Procambarus; species Procambarus clarkii. The sequence continues at coordinate 4,856,837 of NC_091216.1, forward strand.
ATCTTTCAGAACATTTTATACCACATATGTCAGACCAATCCTGGAATATGCGGCTCCAGCATGGAGTCCATATCTAGTCAAGCATAAGACTAAACTGGAAAAGGTTCAAAGGTTTCCCCACCAGACTAGTACCCGAGCTGAGAGGTAACGTAGTTAATTGATTGTTGAGAGGCGGGAGCTCAAAGAGCCAGAGCTCAATCCCCCGTAAACACAACTAGGTGAGCACAATTAGGTGAGTACACACACACACACACATACACATACACACACACACATACACGGGAAATTCTGTGTTCAGTAATAATACAAAGTGCAACACACCAATTAGAAATTGCAAATTTATGGATTGTATCCAATAGGGAATATTAGACAAGATCAGGGGTACGAAAACAATGCCAGGACAAGCACTTAGGCCACTGCATGGTTAGAGTGTACACAACTAGATGCGATAGTGAAGATCATAATAAATAGTGAATAGGATAGTAAAGAAGTGATTCTAAACATGTGGCATTAGAACTATATCGGTGCTAAGAGGAACAAGAAGCAGAGTACTGGTGATAGATAGCGACAAGTTGGAGGGACCTACGCCTGGCAGCGGCGTGGATAGGGACAGCAGGCCTACACCCGACTGTCAACAGTGCTTTTAACACCTGTTTGTGCTGTGGGATATTTTGAATTGGCGGTAAGGTAAGGCCTCTCACAAAGTCAGTCAGTCAAACGGTGTACAGTGTTATTTCTTTTTAATAGTTAATAGTTAAGTTAATAGTTAATAGTTAATTTTTAATAGTTAGTCTTGGATATAAGTTAACAAACTGAAACGAACCTCAAAGGAAATATTTGGCTCACGTGGGAACTAGTTTGTGGCACCGAAGTGTGAAAAAAAAAACACTCTGCCCTACACGAGACAACTCCCCACCCCTTTCTCTCAACCTCAACCCTTCCCATTATAGCACCAACAGTACACACAGCTTCACAACCATATGGTCCACACCCTCCCATAACCCTCTCTCTCTAATCCGCCCCACACACCCTCACCATTCCCTACCTCTCTCCCACCTCCCCCACCCATACACACTCACACACACCTCTCTCTCTCTCCCCGCCCCCCCCCTCTCCCTCTCTCCTCTCTCTCTCTCCCTCTCTCTATCTCTCTCTCTCCTTCTTTCTCCCCCCATTCTTTTTCTCTCCCTCTTTCTCTCTCTCTCTCTCTCTCTCTCTCTCTCTCTCTCTCTCTCTCTCTCTCTCTCTCTCTCTCTCTCTCTCTCTCTCTCTCTCTCTCTCACAGGGTAAACATGAAAGGGGCACGAACTAGGGGTGACCAAACCCCCATTCTCCCCCATCCAAACCCCTTTTCTCCCCCATCCCCCAAAGCCTCTCCTCCCCCCATGCTCCCCCAACCCTCCCCCTCTAACCCCCCATCCCTCCCCCTCTCACTCTCCTCCCTTCCCTCCCCTCTCACCCACTCCTATACCCTTCCCTCTCTCCCCCCCCCTAACCCTCACAAAGCAAAGCCCTTTCTCCAATACCAGTCTCCCCGTACCAGATCCTCCCAGCTCCCACTCACCCCAGATCCCACAAGTCGTCCCCCCCCCAAGAGGAGAAACCAAAGAGAGTCAGTTTCAGGGTAATGTACTCGAACATAGATGATCACAAGCAAGGCAAGTGAACTAAGAGAAAGAGCACAAGAAGTGAACCCAGATGTAATCGGATTCACTGAAACAAAACTCTCTGGAATCATAACGAATGCTGTGTTTCCCCAGGAGTACACAGTAATAAGGAATGAGAGGGAAGGTAGGGGAGGAGGTGGAGTGGCCCTACTCATGAGAAAGGAATGGAGATTTAAAGAGATGGCCATCCTGGGCTGTGAGGAGTTCAGAGACTACATAGCAGGCACCATGACAATGGGAGGACCAAGAATAGTAGTAGCAGTAATATACAACCCTCCACCAAATTACAGAAGACCCAGTCAAGAGTATGAAAACAACAACATGGCAGTTAACATTATAATAACGAGGGCAGCCTCTGCGACCTGTAGAAATAGATCTCACCTGCTCATCATGAGGGACTTCAATCATGGAAGGATTGACTGGGAGAACAAGGAACCTCATGGAGGCGAGGATACGTGGAGAGCCAAACTATTGGATGTGGTGACTAGAAACTTTTTAACCCAGCATGTCAGAGAACCCACAAGGATGAGAGGAAATGTCGAACCAGCAAGACTTGACCTAGTCTTCACTCTGAACGACCCCGACATAAGAGAAATCGGTTTTGATGCCCCAGTAGGAATGAGCGACCACAGTGTACTGGTGTTTGAGAACTTGATTGAAGAAGGGTTATTGAACTCGAGGAGGGATACCGAAAGGGAAACTATGAAGAGATAAGAAAATTCGAAACAGATATAGCATGGGAAACAGAGCTCAGGGGGAAGACGGCCCAAGACATGATGGACTACATCACGCAGACGTGCAAGGACGTAGCAAACAAGTGTATCCCAGTCAAGGGACACACTTGTTTGCTACGGGACTGTCAAGGACAATAGTGAAATGAAGATGAGAAACCCATGGTTTAATCAGAGATGTAGGCTAGCTAAGCAGCAAAGTAAATGGGCATGGAGAAACTATAGGAATAACAGGACACGTGAGAGCAGAGAAAGATGCCAGGAATGAATATGTCTGGATGAGAAGAGAGGCAGAAAGACAAAACGAAAATGACATCGCAAGCAAGGCAAAGACTCAGCCTAAATTGCTGCATAGCAACATCAGGAGAAAAACAACAGTAAAGGAACAGGTTCTGAAATTAAGAATAGGGAAAGAAGGATTCACTACAAACGACAAGAAAGTGTGTGAGGAACTGAATAAGAAATTCCAGAAGGTCTTCACCTTAGAGCAAGGAGAAATCCCAGAGATAAGAGAGGGAATAGCTAACCAGGAACCACTGGAAGAGTTTGAGATTACCAGCGGGGAAGTAAGGAAGTGTTTACTAGAGTTGGATGTGAGAAAGGCTATAGGCCCAGATGGAATCTACCCTTGGATACTAAAGGAAGGAGCAGAAGAACTGTGCCTACCACTCTCCATAGTGTACAACAAATCACTGGCAACAGGGGAACTGCCAGATATTTGGAAAGCAGCTAACGTAGTCCCCATATACAAGAAAGGGGATAGACAGGAGGCACTGAACTACAGGCCAGTGTCCCTAACCTGCATACCATGCAAGCTGATGAAGAACATTGTGTGAAGAAAGCTAGTGGAACATCTGGAGCGAAAGAATTTTGTAACACACCATCAACATGGGTTCAGGGATGGCAGGTACTGCCTCACAGGGTTACTTAAATTCTACGACCAGGCAACAAAAATCAGGCAAGAAACAGAAGGGTGAGCAGACTGCATATTTTTGGATTGTCAGAAAGCCTTTTTGATATAGTACCACACAAGAGGCTAGTGAAAAAGCTGGAGATGCAGGCCGGTGTGAAAGGGAAGGTACTCCATTGGATAAAGGAGTACCTAAGCAGCAGGAGACAACGAGTTAGTGTGAGGGGGTGAGATCTCAGATTGGCGAGACGTTACAAGTGGAGTCCCGCAGGGGTCAGTCCTTGGACGTATACTGTTTCTGATATATGTAAATGATATCCCAAAGGGTATAGAATCGTTTTTCTCAATGTTTGCTGTTGTTGCAAAAATTATGAGGAGGATTGAAACAGAGGATGATAGTAGGAGGCTACAAGATGACCTAGACAGACTGAATGAATGGTCCAACAAATGGCTGTTGAAGTTCAACCCGAGTAAATGCAAAGTAATGAAACTAGGCAGTGGAAACAGGAGGCCAGACACAGGATACAGAATAGGAGATGAAGTACTTAATGAAACGGACAGAGAGAAAGATCTAGGAGTTGATATCACTCCAAACCTGTCTCCTGAAGCCCACATAAAAAGAATAACGTCTGCGGCATATGCGAGGCTGGCTAACATCAAAACAGCGATCAGGAACCTGTGTAAGTAATCATTCAGAATCTTGCACACCACATATGTAAGACCAATCCTGGAGTATGCGGCCCCAGCATGGAGCCCGTACCTTGTCAAGCACAAGACGAAGCTGGAAAAAGTCCAAAGGTATGCCACCAGACTAGTCCCAGAACTAAGAGGCATGCGTTACGAGGAAAGGCTGCGGGAAATGCACCTTACGACCCTGGAAGACAGAAGAATAAGGGGGGAGACATGATCACAACCTACAAAATCCTCAGGGGGGAATCGACCGGGTAAACATGGATAAACTATTCAACACTCGTGATACACGAACAAGGGGACACAGGTGGAACTGAGTACCCACATGAGCCACAGAGACGTTAGAAGGAACGTTTTCAATGTCAGAGTAGTTAACGGATGGAATGCATTAGGCAGTGATGTGGTGGAGGCTGACTTAATACACAGTTTAAAATGTAGTTATGATAGAGCCCAGTAGGCTCAGGAATCTGTACACCAGTTGATTGACGGTTGAGAGGCGGGACCAAAGAGCCAAAGCTCAACCCCCGCAAGAACAAATAGGTGAGTACAAAAAGGTGAGTACACACGGGTAGACAAGGATAAACTATTCAACACTGGTGGTACGCGAACAAGGGGACACAGGTGGAAATTAAGTACCCACATGAACCACAGAGATGCTAGTACGAACTTTTTCAGTGTCAGATTAGTTAACAGATGGAATGCATTAGGCAGTTATGTGGTGGAGGCTGACTCCATACACAGCTTCAAATGTAGATATGACAGAGCCCAGTAGGCTCAGGAATCTGTACACCAGTTGATTGATAGTTGAGAGGCAGGACCATAGAGCCAAAGTTCAATCCCCGTAAGCACAAATAGGTGAGTATAGGTGAGTACACACACACTCAAGAGGCGAACCTAGCAACCATGGAGGATTTTGATCTCACCGGTGATGAGGTCAAAAGGAATCTGATGGAGCTGAATGTGACAAAGGCTGTTGGGCCTGTCGTAATCTCATCGTGGATACTAAAAGAAGGTGCAGTGCCACTCTCTATGGTGTCCTACAGGTCACTGGAAACAGGAGATCTAACAGAAAGCTGGAAGACAGCTAATGTAGTCCCAATATACAAAAAGGGTGACAGGCAAGAGGCACTGAACTACAGGCCAGTTTCCCTAACTTGTATACCATGCAAGGTGATGAAGAAGATCGTGAGAAATAGGCTCATAGAGCATCTGGAGGGAAATAGCTTTGTAACACACCACCAGCATGGGTTCAGGGATGGTAAATCGTGCCTCACATGGGTAATAGAGTTCTATGACCAAGCAACAAAGATTAGGCAAGAAAGAGAAGGGT